>NC_053164.1:151171835-151421835 GCF_016835505.1 Polypterus senegalus
GTTACCTTAGTCCTGGCACTTAAAACTTTCTCTCGCAGTTTCGCTGAGTTTGTGTCAAACACCACCCTGACCATCTCATCTTCCTCTGCATAAGCACAGTCCTTCACCCGTGAATATTTAGTGGAGTTTGCTATTGGATTGCCGCTGACGGACGGCCTTATATGGGCAGGCACTAAATTACAAACGCCAGGGGCAGCCTGTCTATGAACTTAATTTAAAGTGTAGGTTTACATCGTGCTTTGTTTCAAGTAGCAGAACTCATGAATATGGTTGTATATGTCACTCGCCGCTTCTTATTGTTTCGCTGCCTTCTCAATTATATAATGCATGTTTTCTTCGGCGCTTTTTGGAGGTCTTCCTGGTTTTCTATGTACTGCGTGATTACGGGGAGGCGTGATGATGTCACACGAAACTCCCCCACGGCGTTCAAGCTCATCTCCATTACAGTAAATGGAGAAAAACAGCTTCCAGTTATGACCATTACGCGTAGAATTTCGATATAAAACCTGCCCAACTTTTGTAAGGAAGCTGTAAGGAATGAACCTGCCAAATTTCAGCCTTCCACCCACACGGGAAGTTGGAGAATTAGTGATGAGTGAGTGAGGGCTTTGCCTTTTATTAGTATAGATTATTGTTATTAATGGCCTGGGGATATGAAGCACTGGTAACACAATAAACTACAGATCCCATAATGCAGCGCTTCAGCTGCCTTGCCGAACACTTACCGCGTCCCCGCCGTCTCTTCAGTCGTTTCCTTACTTTGAAGGAAGCAGCTTTCTCAGAGCTTCTGCACTGTTTTATAAACGAACGATATATAAGAAAGTCCTTTTTCCTTGCTTCGCCAACGAAGCAGCCTTTTTATTTAATCCACGGGTTCTCCGCTGTTTCATTGTTCATTTATTACGATTTTTATAGTTATTGTGTCGGTTTTATTTAATCCACGGGTTCTCTTCTATGTTCACTGCGGTGTCTTCTTTCGTTTTCGCCCTTCGCCAAGGAAGCAGAATCTTACAACCACCGAAACTTTGTAACAGCACAAGACTTCAGGTCACATCTCTACAAAACAACCTAATTGAAGCAACTATATTTACTGGCAGTGCCTTAGGTGACACAGTTTTTATTCCTCGCATCCCCGTTATACCATCTAATCTCCCATTTCAATTCAAACGCGTTCAATTTCCAGTAAGGCTCTGCTTCGCAATGACAATTAATAAGTCTCAGGGACAAACACTACAAAAGGTTGGCATTGATTTGAGGCGGGATTGCTTTTCACATGGCCAACTGTATGTTCCATGCTTAAGAGTGAGCTCAGCACACAGCTTAGTCATATTACAACCAGAGGGCCGAACTGACAACGTGGTATACAGAGAGATCCTTAACAATTAATTTTTTACATATTTTCGTTCAGTCTAAAAATGTTTACTTTTTTATTAATAAAATATTCAGACAGTATTTCACCGCTGCGAAGCGCGGGTATTTTGCTAGTTATTTAATATTATTAAAAAGATGCAGGCCATAGTATTATCATCAGGCCTCCATGCACAATGCTTTGTAGTTGAATCCAAACATCCTTGCTACAATGTCTGATATCCTTAAGTTTCTGCTGTTCTAAGCTGGCATTCCAGGATTATCATTCACCTTATAAAGCTGAGACTTTCTGTAAAGGTGCACAACATTCCTGGCCTGTAGAAGAAAAACAAAAACTCCATTATTAAGTAAGCATATTTTTATAAACTTACACCTTCCAATTTTGTTTTTATATTTTATCAGAACAATCCACAAAACATTGTTGAAACTAAGTTATGTTGATTTATTATAATTAAAGGGTATTAAATAGTGCATGTGTTTATATTTGTTGCATGGATGTTAGACGAAACTGTTCTATATCCTTTTTTTTTCCCTTTTCCCAAAAATTGCTGAGTTTTCTGTATTAGACAGATATTATGGAGAGATTGCATCAACGGTTGGAAGTTGGTGTATGCTATCAGTATTGTATGTGTTTTAAATTCATCTTTTTAAATAAATGGTTTAGTTGTTAATACTTTTTCTGAGTGTTCCTTATAGAATGCTAGAACACATGGTAACTGACACCTTCTTTAAATACAATATTCAATGTTAAGTAACAAACATTTTTAAATGAAGATTCACGCTGTATCTAGCAGCAATAGGGGCGAATGAAAAAAGATATCCAAAGGTTGCAATGTTCCTAATAATGGTTGACATTTTCAACAGCTTGCAGTTTAGAAAAGGAGCAGAAGAACTACAAATGGATAACAGAAAATGTTGAAAGATTTTGTAGCCCCAGAAATAACAAACCATATGAAAGACAATATATTTAACAGAAGATTACAAATTGAATTGGGGTCTGTGGCAGAAAGAAAGAAAAAATTAAGAAAAAGACTCTAAAGTGCCCCTGAGCATCGGCATTATACCTACTCTCCTAAGGCCCTTCTTCTCACCCTTTTCCTACACATAAATTATCTTCCCTACATTTCATACATCCCTTCTAATCTCTTCTACAACAACAAAACATAAACTCCACAAAGTAAGATAAAACTACTACCATCCCCACACTGCAACTGCTGTCCCCCTTTCCCATTTTGTTACTCTCAACTGTTGCGACTCAGCTACTTTCTGGCTTTTAGCATCATAAAGGGAGTATGCAGCCACCCATGCGAGAATGAAAACTGACCACTAACGCAGCTAGTTCTCTAACGAAGATGACTCTCCCAAGCTGGAAATTGAAGGTGTTTTATAAAATCTAAAAATCTGATTGTTACTGGAAGGATGCCCTAAAATTAAACGTCTTGGTGGTATTCATTTAACATTCAGCACTGCAGCTGTCGACTCTAGACTGTGTTATATTTGGCTAAACACTGGTGACTACTAGTTCTTCCAGCTCACTGTACTTTTAAACAAAGTATGTTAAAGCACCAACATGGGGCAAGGTCTGTCTTGAGACCATAATATCATACAATTCTCAGTGTTTTTGAAGAGTGCAAATGCAGAGACCAAACCTGTAATTTTTAACTTTGGCAGGGCAAATTTTGACCAGATGCAGCAAAGTTTTTTAAGTGTGGAGACAGTCGAGGAGCAGTGGAACTGGTTGACAAACATTTTACATATAATGCAGGATAGGTACATCACAAAATCTGGAATTATTAGGAAATAAAAACACTCCCCAGTAGGTTTGTAGAATTGGAAGTAGAAGCTGCAATCAAAAAAAAAAAAAAATAATTGTGTAAGGTGTGCAAGACTAAGAACTCCAGTGCTAATCGTTGGGCATATGAGAGCATGAGGGCAACCATTAAGAAAGATACTAGGGAAGCCATAAGGCAGTTAAGAGAGGAATATAGCAGATAAGGCGAAAGGTATCCCAGAGAGATTCTGTCAATATTTTAGTAGTCAGTTTAGGAGAAGAGGAAGTGTATCAGGAATAGTAAAGAGTAATTAAAATATGCAGACAGTGAAACAGCAGAAGTTCTAAACTTGTGCTTTCCTGAGTTCTTCTCATCTGTGAAAGTGGATCGCCTCCCACCAGTAAGAGGGACTACTAATGAGGTACTTAGTGATTTTTAAATTGTAGTAGTTTGTAGATGGGAGGACCAGGAAGGAACTTTATCCTCAGGTTCTTAAGGAGTTGAATACATTTAAACTCTCGACACATTTTCAGGAAGTTGCTGCACACTGGGAAATTCTTAAGGACTGAATATGGCAGATACTATCTTATTACGTAAAGTCAGTGATTGGGCAGGACCAAGCAGCTATAGGCTGGCAAGCTTACAGGTAAATCAGTGTAGTTTTTAGGTGAATTATTGCTTTGTTTCAATTTCCAGTTAGATTGATTAATTTTCACAAAGTAAACTTTCAAGAGAACTCAACATATCAATAAATATTCCTAACACTAATAACTGCAATACTGTGCTGCTCACAAGTAACTGTCATTATACTGAAAATAATTCACATTTGTCTTTGAGTAAAACACAAAATATACTGTATATTTAATATGCATTTAAGTAAATGAGAGATTCCAAGTGGTAAAAAGTTTTGCTTAAGAAAGAGGGGAAAAAACTGTTTTGATTGACCTGTGGGAAGATGACAATTAATGCCAAAGCAAGTCCCATTACTTATAATATGCTGCTAGCTTCTTGTCTGTTGTAGTACAAACTAGTATTCTTGCAGCTCAAATATAGCTCCTTTCAATCGATTAAAATATATTTAATATTAAAGGTTTTACTTTAACAATGAATTGTCTGCATACTGATCTGGCTAAATTTTATACCGGATGCCCTTCCTGATGTTACCCTCCCCATTTATCCAGGTTTGGGGCTGGCACAAAGCAACACCCTGGCTTGTGCATCCCCTGTGGCTGGGAGATCAAGTGGGATAGTTGGTGAGATGCAGAAAGTAGACAAGAGTACAAGGAAATAGGGCATAAAGTGAAGAGAGAGGTGGCGAAGGCTAAAAAAAGGCATATAATGAGTTGTATAAGAAGTTGGACACTAAGGAAGGGAGAAAAGGATGTGTACCGATTTGGCTAGGAAGAAGGACCGAGCTGAGAAAGATGTGCAGTAGGATAGGGTGATAAAGGATAAAGATGGAAACATACTCAAAACCGAGGAGAGTGTGTTGAGCACATGGAAAGAATGAGAGTATGCCTGAGGAGTGGAGAAGTGTACCGGTACCGAAGGCCAGAAGGAGTTGCATTGCATCTCTGTGGACCTGGAGAAAGAATATGACAGGGTGTCTCTTGAGAGGAGTTATGGTATTGTATGAGGAAGTTGAGAGATTCAGAGAAGTATGCAAGAGATGTACAGGATATGTACAAGGGAAGTGTGACATTGGTGAGGTCTGCGGTAGGACTGACTGGTTCATTCAATGTGGTGGTGGGATAACATCAGGGATCGGCTCCGAGCCCTATTTGCAGTGGTGATGGACAGGTTGACAAACGAGATTAGACAGGAGTCCCTGTAGACTATGATGCTTGCTGATGACATTGTGATCTGTAGCGAGAGTA
This sequence comes from Polypterus senegalus, assembly GCF_016835505.1. NCBI lineage: Eukaryota > Metazoa > Chordata > Cladistia > Polypteriformes > Polypteridae > Polypterus > Polypterus senegalus. The sequence continues at coordinate 151,176,853 of NC_053164.1, forward strand.
GGGAGCGGGTCGAGGAGATCCTGGATATGTGGATATATGCTCTTGAGAGGGGAGGAATGTAGGTCTTTAGGAACAAGACTGAATACGTGTGTGTGAACGAGAAGGAGGTTAGTGGAATGGTGAGGATGCAGGAAGTAGAGTTGGCGAAGGTGGACGAGTTTAACACTAGAATCCCTGAAGCTTAGGAAAAAGTTCTTAACACTAGAATTACCAGAGCCTCTCCTTCGGCTTCTTTTGTCTTCTAAATGTGTCAATAAGCCCAAGCAGCCTGTTATACCACCGCCTCAGAACAGGTAAGAAGTTCTCCCAGTTCCTGCCTTAAATTTATAAGGAGTGGGAGCTACCCAGGGAGTGAGCTACCCAGAATCGTAAGGGTAAATAATTTGATGTGTGTTTTGTGTCTACAACAATCTATGTAAACACATTGTTAAAACAAACATTTTTCATGTTTTAGTAATAAGTAGCAAAATGTAGACCTGAACTGTATAATGTGTGAAGGCTGATGGCCAAATATCAAATAAACACTTTCACAAAAGGTACAAGTACAATACGACAGCTTCCGTGGTGCAGTGGTAAGATCCGCTGACTTATAATTTGGAGGTCATGAGTTTAAAACCAACTCCCCGGCAAATTTACCGTTTTGACTCGTGAGCTGCTCTTATTGTTAACATTATACAATAAAAACAAACATTTGATTTGTGTCTGTAACAGCCAGTGTAAATTTATAGTACTTGTAAAAGTTACTGCTTGTAATCAGTGACCATGGTGTTTTTTTGATCTTGATCAGTCTCTTCATTTTGTTGCACAGTACTGTTTCTTTTGTACTATAGGACATGCAGAGGAAAGAATAGTACACAGAGGTCAGTTGTGCGCTATATGCAATCATCAGATTCAAATGTTAACCGTTCCCACGCACCCAAGGACCATCCTTTCTACGTTTGACATGCGCACCTGTTGCAATGTAAACACTTCTCTCTGTGCTGTGTTACTATTAAACTGAAGGGGCTGGGGGGAGCGCCGGTCTTGGAACAGAAACTTGTCGATGTTGCATCCTCTCTTACTTTATTAATCGCCTTTTCTAGTAAGAAGCGATGACTAGGTTCCTCTGCAAGGTGACAAAGAACACTCCTCTTTTGTTATAGCACAAACTTGGGTGTTGTATCGTGATCATGACTGAGAGAATAAAAGTGAAAAAAAGCTAACTTTTACAAGTACATTGGTACCTCGATATACGTTAATCCGTTCCAATTTTTCCCATAATAAATAAAGGGAAAATGATTAATCCGTTCCCATGAAAAAAATCTAATTGTTATTGGCATATTACACATTGATGGGGTTGTTTTAAAATACTTTAAACACTGCTTATTACTAAAATACATAAATACAAAATCAATTTGTTTTTCACAATCATAGATACCGTCGTTCTCGGCATGCGGTATGCAGCAGCCAAGTCCTGGATATGCATGCCACCTTCATACTTTTCAACAATCAATTCAAATTTATGCGAAAAACACAATCACGTGAAAATTCACAGAAAGGTATAGCGTGGGGTGTTCACAGAATGCTAGCAACTGCCGTACTGACGCTAGTGGGCAGTCATGGCTTTGTCTCGAGAGAAGTAAACAAGGGCAGCACGTGGTGTTCTAGCACGCGAGTCGTATTCCAAACAATGGTTGTATACCAAGTAAAAATTTTTTGCGTCCAAACAGGACGTATACCCTGTTGGACTTATTCCAAAGCGGATGTATACCAAGGTACCACTGTACTATAAATTTCATCCCGGCTGTTAGACACAAATCATATGTATGTTTTTATTGTATAATGTTAACAATAAGAGCAGCTCGCGACTCAAAACGGTAAATTTGCCGGGAAGTTAGTTTTGAACTCACGACCTCCAAATTATAAGTAAGCGGATCTTACCACTGCACCACAGGACAGCTGTCGTATTGTACTTGTACCTTTTGTGAAAGTGTTTATTTAATATTTGGCCATCAGCCTTCACACATTTTACAGTTCATGTCTACATTTTGCTACTTATTACTAAAACATGAAAAACGTTTCTATTTTAACGATGTGTTTACATAGATTGTTGTAGACACAAAGCACACATCAAATTATTTCCCCTTAGGATTCTGGGTAGCTCAATCCCAGATCAATAAAGGCAGGAACTGGGAGAACTTCTTGCCCGTTCTGAGGCGGTGGGGGATGGTATAGCACGCTGCTTGCTGCTTGGGCCTATCGACACATTTAGAGGACAAAAGATGCTGACGGAGAGTTGCTAAGGGATTTAAGGTTGGCCGGATAGAGTTTTTTCGTTGGCTCTGGTAATTCCAGTGTTAATGCTGTGCACCATTTAAATTTCTTCGCACCTCATCATCAGCATCTTTGTTTTCCAAATGTCAATCAGCAGTGGTAGCAAGCAGCCTGCTATCCCATCCCCCACTGACGCAGTTAAAGTTCTCACAGCTCAAGTATGTTTATCTGGATATGAGGTGCCTGAAATTGTATAGGGTAAATAATATATCATTAATTGGAATACTGTACTTACATTTCATGTTTGTTCAGTGTCTACAAAAAAACATTTTTATTAGTAATAATTGACAAATCCTGAAGTGAACTGTATAATGTGTGAAGACTAAAGTCCAAGCATCAAACACTTTCACAAAAGATATAACAAAACAAGTGTACTTTTATTTAAGAATATATGTGTAAAAAGTGAAGCCAAACTTTCAATCAACAGAGCCGACAAGTCTGCTTGGCTGGTGCAGAGGTAAGAGCTGTGGCCTCATAATCAAGAGGTTACCGGTTCGAACACAGGTTCTTCACATTTTGAATAGTGAGCTGCTATTTTTTTGAGTCTAACACCTTGTGTACATTTCTGCTAATTGTAAAATATATTACTGATGGGATATAAGCAGACACACAAATGCTGGTAAATCATATCATCTTGGTATCTTGTTGTCACTTTAATATTTTGAAAATCAGTTTTATTCTTGAATTAAAGCACATCTGTTTCGCTCAGTTTGTGAAAGTGTTTATTTTATATTCCAGTAACCACTTGAATGACACCAAATCTGTCTCTGCCTCTCTCATGCATGCACACACACATCCATGCATGAAAAATACCATTATTTGAAAACGCTATTTCATTTAAACATGAGTTGTCATTTAAAGTTTTCCCGATCTTGCCCAGTCTCTACATTATGTTGTATGGTACTGAGAATACAGACAGACTTAATCTTTTTGGGCACATATTCTGTAAGCACGGCATTGCCAGATCTAAACACTAATGTGGGGAATTGCTTGTGTACTAAAGTGACTTTAGCTGCAGGTGGAAGCCCCACTTTATTTATGGTGCCAAGCAGAGTTGTGTTGCAGTGCAGAAGTCTATTAGCCAGCGAAAGCAATGGGAAGAAGTTGTCCGTTACGATTCTGCCTTTGTCCAAAGGCTTTATGACCACAGTCTCAAAGTCTTTCTCCCGTGAGACGACTGGGATTTTTTTCCTAAATAAGGAATGTCAATGCACTTTGTCTCCAAATCTGCCACAATCCAAAACTTTATGCCATGTTTGTCAGGCTTCGTTGAGATATATTGCAAGAAAGAACAATGGACCTTGGTTGGAAATAGTTGCTCATCAACAGTAATATAGTGTCATGGGTTGTAACTCAAAACACAGTTCTCAACAAAACGTTGCCAGATGTCTGAGATCACAGCAAATGTGTCGTTTTTCACATGTTCTGCCCGGGTGTCTTGTTGTCAAAGCGCAAATGCCGCATGATACAATGCCCTGTGACCACTGTCAGAGTATCTTTGATTGCCGGTACAACAAATAGTTCTGACCACGCATCAACCACAGCACCAACTGTGGTCATCACTGCTCTTGTGAAAAGAATGAAGATAAAAATCATTAACTCAGAGAGGGAGGGGCAAGTTCGTTTTACCATGTGATTGGACTTAGAGAATAAAACCAAATTTAAAAAAAAAGCTAACTTTAACAGGTAGCAAAAATTTACACTGGGTGTTACAGACTCAAATCAAATGTATATTTTTATTATGTAATAGTAATAACAGCAGCTCACTACTCAAGCCGGGGAGAATTGGGGCACAAACCCACCAGCTCTTGATTAGAAGGCAGCAGTTCCTACCTCTACAGCAGCCAAGAAGATACGTTGGCTCTCTGTCGATTTTGATATTTGGGCTTGGCTTTTTACTCATTGATAGCAACATGTAAATTGAATGATTTCCTATTCTTTGGTTATATTCTTGACCTGTTTTGTTATATCTTTTGTGAAAGTGTTTGATATTTGGACTTCAGTCTTCACTCATCATATACTTCACTTCAGCATTTTTGTCAGTTATTACTATAACTTGAAAAAAGTTTATTTTAGTTATGTGTTCAACATTTACCCAGATCGTTGTAGACGTAACATACATGCAATGTATGTATTCCAAATAACGAGATATTATACAGTATTGTACAGTTGTAGAGAAACAGACTTGAGCTGGGAGATCTTTTGCTGCTCGGGGCTAGGGGACGGAGTGGGGGTTGGTGGAGGAGGAGGGTATCTAAAGTACAGAGTAACGGGGATTGTGAACGAGAGGTGAAAAAGAATGCAGGCTGGGGGGAATGGATGGAGAAGAGTGTCAGGAGTAATTTGATAGACTGATATGGGTATTAGCAAGAGTGAAAGGGAAGGTCTGCAGGACGGTAGTGAGATCAGCTGTGTTCTGTGTGTTGGAGATGGTGGCACTGACCAAAAATCAGGAGACAGAGCTGGAAGTTGCAGAGTTAAAGATTGCATTGGGCGTGATGAGGATGGACAGGATTAGAAATTAGTAGATTTGAGGGTCCGCTCAGGTTGGACGGTTTGGAGACAAAGTCAGAGAGGTGAGATTGTGTTGGTTTGGACATGTGCAGAGGAGAGATGCTGGGTATATTGGGAAAAGGATGCTAAGGGTAGAACTGCCAGATAAGAGGAAAAGAGGAAGACCTAAGAGAAGATTTATGGATGTGGTAAAAGAGAGGACATGCAGGTGATGGGTGTAGCAGAACAAGATGCAGAGGAAAGGAAGATATGGGGAAAAAAGATGATCCGCCATTGCAACCCTTAACGGGAGCAGCCGAAAGAAAAAGACTTTCTTAATTATGAATGACCACAGGATTTTACCTTGGAGATTGGGCCATTTACAGTGGTGTGAAAAACTATTTGCCCCCTTCCTGATTTCTTATTCTTTTGCATGTTTGTCACACAAAATGTTTCTGATCATCAAACACATTTAACCATTAGTCAAATGTAACACAAGTAAACACAAAATGCAGTTTTTAAATGATGGTTTTTATTATTTAGGGAGAAAAAAAAATCCAAACCTACATGGCCCTGTGTGAAAAAGTAATTGCCCCCTGAACCTAATAACTGGTTGGGCCACCCTTAGCAGCAATAACTGCAGTCAAGCATTTGCGATGACTTGCAATGAGTCTTTTACAGCGCTCTGGAGGAATTTTGGCCCACTCATCTTTGCAGAATTGTTGTAATTCAGCTTTATTTGCGGGTTTTTTAGCATGAACCGCCTTTTTAGGGTCATGCCATCGCATCTCAATTGGATTCAGGTGAGGACTTTGACTAGGCCACTCCAAAGTCTTCATTTTGTTTTTCTTCAGCCATTCAGAGGTGGATTTGCTGGTGTGTTTTGGGTCATTGTCCTGTTGCAGCACCCAAGATCACTTCAGCTTGAGTTGACGAACAGATGGCCGGACATTCTCCTTCAGGATTTTTTGGTAGACAGTAGAATTCATGGTTCCATCTATCGCAGCAAGCCTCCCAGGTCCTGAAGCAGCAAAACAACCCCAGACCATCACACTACCGCCACCATATTTTACTGTTGGTATGATGTTCTTTTTCTGAAATGCTGTGTTCCTTTTACGCCAGATGTAACGGACATTTGCCTTCCAAAAGTTCAACTTTTGTCTCATCAGTCCACAAGGTATTTTCCCAAAAGTCTTGGCAATCATTGAGATGTTTCTTAGCAAAATTGAGACGAGCCCTAATGTTCTTTTTGCTTAACAGTGGTTTGCGTCTTGGAAATCTGCCATGCAGTCCGTTTTTGCCCAGTCTCTTTCTTATGGTGGAGTCGTGAACACTGACCTTAATTGAGGCAAGTGAGGCCTGCAGTTCTTTAGACGTTGTCCTGGGGTCTTTTGACCCTCGGATGAGTCGGCTCTGCGCTCTTGGAGTAATTTTGGTCGGCCGGCCACTCTTGGGAAGGCTCACCACTGTTCCATGTTTTTGCAATTTGTGGATAATGGCTCTCACTGTGGTTCGCTGGAGTCCCAAAGCTTTAGAAATGGCTTTATAACCTTTACCAGACTGATAGATCTCAATTACTTCTGTTCTCATTTGTTCCTAAATTTCTTTGGATCTTGGCATGATGTCTAGCTTTTGGTCTACTTCTCTGTGTCAGGCAGATCCTATTTAAGTGATTTCTTGATTGAAAAAGGTGTGGCAGTAATCAGGCCTGGGGGTGGCTACGGAAATTGAACTCGGGTGTGATACACCACAGTTAGGTTATTTTTTAACAAGGGGGCAATTACATTTTCACACAGGGCCATGTAGGGTTTGATTTTTTTTTCTCCCTAAATAATAAAAACCATCATTTAAAAACTGCATTTTGTGTTTACTTGTGTTATATTTGACTAATGGTTAAATGTGTTTGATGATCAGAAACATTTTGTGTGACAAACATGCAAAAGAATAAGAAATCAGGAAGGGGGCAAATAGTTTTTCACACCACTGTAAGGGCTCATTTATACTTCACGCGACGCATGCTGCAGCGGACGCTCCTGCAGCGGACGCTCCTGCAGCGGACGCTCCTGCAGCGGACGCTCCTGCTACGCAAGCGTTGTAGTATTTATACTTGCGCGCGTTCTTTACGTAAATCTGGAGGAATCCACCAGGTGGCAGTGCGAGATATTATCGTGGTGAGAACATGTTCGGCTTCTCTGTGTTGTGAATTGCCTAGAACACCTATTAAATTCTGATAACACCTTACCGCAATATCTCTGAAAGGATGTTTATTGATTAAATCCATAAATCCAGGGATGTATGTGTCCATTCCAGGAAGCATTGGGCACGAGTGAGAAACAGTCCCTTGACGAGGCCTCAGCTCATCGCAAGGTGAATACAAGCACACACATACACTAGCGTCATTTTAGCGGCACCAGATCCCCAAATCTGCATATCTTTGGAAGGAAACCGGAGCACAATGTGGAATACCAGCAACATAACTCCCTGCGAGACAGCAGTGCTATCGCTCCGCCACCGTGACACCCCCATGTGTGTAATTATTCCCCATGTGTGTATTTATTAACAGTATTCATTATTTAAACGAAATTATATGTAAAATGTAACATACACATTTTAATGCATTTCATCATGAAAGTGATATCAAGTATAAATCTAAAGATTCTAAATGTGCAGAGAGTTGGAATATCATACATTTAATTTGTTCTGTTTGGCGATCTATTGCTGCTTTCCGCTGCTGGAGCAAAATGCCGACATACAGATGCATTCGTGGTGCTTTTATATTCAAGCGTCGCATGTTCCCGATCGTAATGACACGATACATTTTAAAAGTCTCACATACCATCTTTTGTGCCATCTATTTTTTATTGTTTTACTTTACCTGCTGTCAGGTCCAAGAAGCTCGTGAGCGATTAAAAACTGGGATGACGTTTGCGACCGTCTGCTTTAATGATAAAGTAAACTACGAGGTTAAAGTGGAAATTTCGAGATTAAAGCGAAATTTCCACTTTAATCACAAAGTACACGTTTTCACCGTGTCCTTTATTTTTTTCTCAGTGGCTCAAATATAACGCTATACATTATGTTGCTGTTGTTAAGTTGCAAAAATTAAAAAGTAAAAAAGACATATATAAATGACACGATACATTTTAAAAGTCTCACATACCATCTTTTGTGCCGTTTTATTTATTTATTTATTTATTTTTTTTTTGCAACTTCACATCGGCAACATAATGTATAGCGCTGTATTTGAGCCATTCATCAAACAGCAAAGTCTGCACATCGATCCCCGAAGGATCTCCATAGAGGCTTTCTGTCACATGTAGATAGTAAACCGAGACTCTGACGTCACGTTCCGACTTTTAGCACACTGCCCCCCGACTTTTGCTGGTACTGCAACTCGCGACGCTGCGCGCTAATTTCTGAGGACCTGCTCAGAGGACGCTGCGTGAAATGAACGCTGGGAACGCGTGGCAGCCATGATGTGGGCGCGTACGCGTTCTGAGCGTGAAGTATAAATGAGCCCTAAGTCTTATAAGGTTGCAACTCATTTTAGTTGAGTGTTTGTTATGAAATAAGCATTCTAGTCTACTCTATTTAATACTTTGCGATAAACATATGCATGATAATTTTACAAGGCTGTCTTAATCAAAATTAACAAATTCCAGACCATGGCATTTAGCTCTTGCATATTAAGGTTTGCAGGTCTTTCTTTAAATAGCTAGGTTGAATGTTTGCTCTGGATTTTCATCTGACACACTTATTCATCCACATTTCATCAAAACATTGCCAAAAGACAGTACTATTAACCGAACCTGCTTTATTTCCAAGCAAGCAAGTATTTAGCAAACTGTGTTTTTAAACTATGATTAGGTACAGATTTTATATTTTTTGATTCTATATTTAAAAATAAATAAATAAAAATACTTTCACAGGCACCCCAAGAGGATGATCAGATTTTAATTGTTTAATAATGTTTGATTTTGATTGGCTATTTATTTGTTTCAATTATTTGATGTAAATCCATTTGAGATGCCTCAATAGTGCAATTTTGTATTACGATGTTTATATATTGCTTGTTTTTAGGCCATGCACAATGAAAACCTATCTGGATGATATCATCAGTTATCGGTGGGAACTCGAAGAAGGGAAGCCAAACCCACTGAAGGAAGGAACATTTGAAAAATTGTCTCTCCGCATGCAAGTGGAACTGATACATAAGCTGTGTGACTACCGACTTGATGCTGCAGATGTTTTTGAACTACTAAAGGTGAGAGCTAATCTATTTTTTATGAAACTGATAACTTTTGATAGTAATGCTAGTTAGCATGGAAAACATTTGTGCTTTTGGGTAATTCACTTTGCACTCTATTGTCCTCATTAGAGTTTGATGATATTATTGGCATTTGATGAACCAGTTCTGCACTTTAACATTCAAATGGAGTTCTATTGATGTTTTTTTAGAGTGATATCTGGATTCAGTTGTCATTAGTTCTGAGCATACCTGTTACAATTTCCATTCACCCTTAACTTTCACCTATTGTCTTGCTTCCAAGCACTCGCCAAAGGATGGTTTGAACAACTCTGTCTCTGCTGCTTGCTTAAAAGCAGTAATTGGGCTCCTTAGCCCCGCAGTCCTGCACAGGAACCTGTCTTCCACCACATGTAGTTTTGATATAATTCTTTCAGTCACAACTCGGAGCTATCAACCATAAGTGAGAATGATGATAAAGACTGAGTGGTAAATTTACAGTTTTGTCTCTGAATGTAGCTGTGTTTTGACCATCCCAGCCTGGTACATAGTTTATAACTGCTGCCAAAGCATTCAGTTTGATGGTTAGTCTCACAGTCACTTATGCCCTAGCTTCTGAAGCCCAGAGTACTTCAACTCCTCCAATTGGGATGGCTTTCTACCCATTATCTGATGGACAAAAGAGATTATCTACCATTGGAGGTCACAGTCTGATAAGGCCAAAGGAACAGTCCAGCCAGCAGAGGTGTAAGCCTTAGATTCCTAGTTAGATACCATTTAAATATTGGCTGTGCCTTTTTATATCCTGTCCATGAAAAGGAGATGAGACCAGACACACCCTAGGTAGTGTCTTGTAACCTTATTGAATGGTGTTCCAATACCGAATGTGCAAATAAGTCTAGCGCTTGAAATACAGGAACCAAACCACATGTACCAGTGGCCCTGGAACCTTCTGTTTTTATAGCACCTTCCTCAAGATTTGATAGGCAACACAAATATAAGCTTTTTACCAGTCCACAAACCACATTGAGACAGGATCGATAAACTCCCATAATACCAAGATTCTGCAAGGACAAAGATCGCATTGACAGTTCCATGGCCAGGATGGAATTAATATTGCTTCTCTTGAATCTGAGTTCCAACTCTATAATAGTACAGTATGTTTATCTTTCTATCCCAGTATATGATTTTCCAGGGAGGAAGTGTTACCCTTCAGTAACTAGAACATATCCCTTTTTTCCTCTTTTTAAAGATAAGGAACATCAACCCACTCTGCCACTTCTGAAATACTGTCCCTGCCTACTATGAAATAGTGAAGTGCATTTTGCTAATACAGAGGTTTTCAAATGTCTGCGTTGCTTTCAATCACAGAGTTGGGCCCGAATAATGCTTCTGGGGGTGACTTCAAGGAGGAAGGCACATACAACAGGTTTAGGAGATCTTCCGAGTGCTCCTTCCACCTTTCAACAATATCTCCCGTTGAGGCCAACAATTCCTCATCCTTGCTGAGAACAGCATGGATGACATCCCATCTACCTTTCAGGAGTCATCAGATGGCTTGATAGAGCAATTCTGAGGCCGTCTGAAAGTCCTTATCCATGACCATGTGTTTGTAGAGGTGTATTTTATCGGAGGTCTTGCTTCAGCAACTGTCATATCTACCACTTTTATGCTTCATGCTATTTGTTGGTGTTTTATTGTGAAAGGGTCCCTTTTCTCAGTTTTTTTCCCCTTCTTTTACCTAGACTGGAGTTCCAAAATCCCCACTATAGTTCTCATTTTTCAATTTAAAAGCCTGTTACAAACCACAAGCTATAGAGAAGGTTGTTACAGATTATTAATCTTTAATGCAAGAATAAAAGTAATTTAAGGTTCCTAAATGTGCCCAAAACAAAAGCAAAATAAATAGTGTGACAAAATAATACCAATACAACCTGAATAAAAAGCAGCTTCTCTTGTTAGGGGTCTACGTATTTTCTTTGTAAGCTGATTGGTCTCTTAATCATCATGGTCTGTAGAAGAATGATGTAGTAAGACAAAAATGTGATGGTGTGGTTTAGCTCCACCCTCCCTGATGCTTCCAGGAGCCTCCTGGGCTAGTAACTTTTGATAGTCATAGTTCTGAGATGAGCTGGGTAAATGAGGACTTGCATATACAGCAAGAAGTACAGAAGTGTTTTTATTAAAACCCAATAGAAAAGGGTTCAAAACCACTGCAGCACCAAGTTTGCATAAAATCCAATAAATACTGTAATGCAATAAACCCAAGGTCAAAATACCAGGCATGTCTTCCTTAAAAACAAACACAAGCCCCAATACCTTTCTCTAAAATCTGGTATCTCTCCAGTTTATCACAACAGGACCTTGCAGCATGAGGAGACACCCACTGACCGGTGCAGTCTTCCCTTTATCTTAGGTTCGTGGGACCTACTGCCAATCCATCTGCACTAGTGGACTCTTTCCGAATCGCACTCACATCTCCCTTAGCCAGTCTGTTAGCATCACCTGGCAGACTCTGCACAACTTGGCTACTTTCCACAGGTCAGTCAGAGTGCCTCAGTTCTAGCCCTGCACTCGAGCTCAGGCCTGTCGCTTGCTCCCTCAGGGCATGCTCCCGACCACCTGCCTCCTTTTCTCCCGACACAGGCTCCACACCATCCTGCCTGTCTTTTCTCTACTAACCTCTGTCCTCTCTCTGTTGTTCTCCTCGCTCTGTTATTCCCTCTCCATCTCTGCTGTGCAGGCTTCTTTTTATCCCACTCGATTGGGTGCAAGTATGACCCTGTACTCACGCCACGGTATGAATGAATCTCCTAACTGATCCACATGCATTTGTCCATGAGTGTACGCTCAACCAAACATCATAATTAACCCCGGAGTGACGTGTGCTTGCGCACACCGACACCTAACTAGATTACTTTTTTAAAAATCAAGGTTTGCCACAGACCTCATATCACAAAAGACTCTTGAGTTTCTTTTACCCTTAAGTTTTACTGTTGTGTTTTTCTTGATGTCCCTGTTGAGACAAGTGGGAAGTCATAAAGTAGGGCCAGCACCCCTGGTTCAGACTTCAAGCTTATTGATTAATCCTACATAGGCATTACTTTTTAATGCTGTTATTTTTATTTATTTGGCTGATGCCTTTACCCACAGTTACAACAGTTGAGATTCAATTGATTTTTTTTTTGGTTCTCCAATTGGAGAACAGTGAGATCAGTGTTAGAAGTGGGATTTGAACCCGCAGATTCAGAGTTTGAAGTCTAAAGACCACTACACCGCACTGCCTGTATGAAAACTTGCCAACCCAGCCCTCCACTGTAGCCACTGGGCTAAGTCCAAATTACTTTTTGTTTTTGAATGTTTACAACTTACCTGTTGAGGTCTGTTTATACTAGGTCTGATCTAGTAATTCCCTGAGAAGGTTAAGTATTACCTATTTGATGATGTATGTAGTTAGTAGAGTAATTTTTTTTCCTGTTCCGTAAACTATTAGATTATACACTTAGTTAACAATAAAAGAAAGTAAGTATACATACAACAGGCTGCTTTCCATCTTTTAAACAACCAATTCAAAGCAAAGTTTCAGAGAACAAATATATTTTTGTGTGGTTTTTAATTCAGGTAATTTCTCTTTGTTCTTGAGTATATTTTTACTCCAATTACAGTTGGTCATATCTGTAGAACCCCTTGACAACATTACAGGGAAAACCTTTGCAGTAATCGCTTCCATAACCATTGCCATCTTTGTGTTCTTGAGCTTTGAGCCCACACCATGGCTCACAAAGCTTTTACAAGCTGAATATTACTGTAGTCACCAGGTAGGCACACAAGCCACTCCATCATGCTAAGGCTGCAAACCTAATGAGAGGACGTCCTGCAGTTGCAGAAAAAAAGAAAACTCTAAATTGAAATAGGTAAGCCTGCTTTCTCAACAGGCAAATAAATTACAGATTTTTTTTTGATAAACTTCAGAAAAGAGGTCCTTGCACACAAAATGAGAAGGAAAATGGATAAAACTTGGAAATGGTAAATAAAATGCAATTACTACAATTAATTAAAACCAGTATAAGAGAATGATATGAAAGAACGTCTTTGGTTCAACAATTCAAATGTTGAACTCCATGGGACTTCTTTAATATTGATAGTCAGATTGTTCCAGAGTATGGCGTCCTGAAGCTAAAGGCTCTGCAATCTTATGCTAGTTTTGTTTATTTTTGGATTACATTAAGATTGTCCTGTTATGTTCAGTAAGGTAAGGGTGACCTAAACCCTTTATGACTTTATGTGAAGATTATTTTAAAACCATATGTAAATGTAATGAATTAATGGGGATGCAGTTAAGTGGTTTAAAGATTGTTTTATTATGTTTATATTTCTTACTAAGGATTATCACTAAAACTGCAGTGTTTAAAATTACGTATAGTGCAGTGATAAAATTTGAAAACCTGATTGTGAAGCAATACTTATTTGTGTCACGTGGAATAGACAATTGTGAAGTAGCTTTTAAAGATCCTGCAGCTTAAATGTTTATTTTGAAATATTTATGAGCAGAGAAGCTAGGCATTCCAAAGAGTTAAAAGGGAACAACCGAAGTTTGAATACTTACTAAAGATGATACAAACCCATTTTAATTTGGGTTCAGGTAGGACAATAAAAAGGCTTAAATTTGTATGACTTAAGGGTATACATTCTTGTGTTACTATTCACAGTATTGCACCCTTTGCCCCCCACCCAGAGAATGTTTTTTGTTAGTTTAAATACAATTATCCTTCATACACAATTCTGTGTTATTAAAGCAGGTAAGTATGTAATTGTGAAAGTAGCGTTTGGTTTGGCTAATAAATGCAGAAGAGTGTCATCATCATAGAAATGAAACTTAATATGATAATATACAGTAGTTATCTTCTAATAATGGCCTAGCACCAAACACAGAACGACAGAATATATTGGCAGTTGATAGGAATGAGGGAATATGGTCTTTAAGTTTCTGCACATTTTGAAAATGTAACTCTTAGGGCTAATTTTTTTTTGTTTTGTTTCTTTTCTCCCAGGGCTGAATATTTTTCTAAAAACCCACATTTAAAAAAAAAAAAAAAAACACAAAGCAATGATTTAACAGATCAGCTCAACAAAAAATATTTATTTTGGACAGATGTTATTGTCTTGCATGTTGTATGTGCCTGCATACTATATGATTTTGCATACTATGATTTCACATACATGTTACACAGCAAAAGTCCTGCAAAGTCTGATATCGCTTAAAGCAGCCAATTTCATGCATTGCCACATTGCACTGCTTACAATATGTGTTGCACTAGTGCCTCTTTTTCAGTTGTCTGTTGCTGCACACAACACAGTCAGGTTTGTATTTTTTGTCCTCATACAGTACATCCGGAAAGTATTCACAGTGCATCACTTTTTCCACATTTTGTTATGTTACAGCCTTATTCCAAAATGGATTCAATTCAGTTTTTTCCTTAGAATTCTACACAAATCACCCCATAATGACAACGTGAAAAAAGTTTACTTGAAATTTTTCCAAGTTTATTAAAAATAAAAAAAATTGAGAAAGCACATGTACATAAGTATTCACAGCCTTTGCCATAAAGCTCCAAATTGAGCTCAGGCGCATCCTGTTTCCCCTGATCATCCTTGAGATGTTTATGCAGCTTAATTGGAGTCCACCTGTGGTAAATTTCAGCTGATTGGACAGGATTTGGAAAGGCACACACCTGTCTATATAAGGTCCCACAGTTGACAGTTCAGCCCACGTCACTTGTAAGTGGAAGAAGTTCAAAACCACCAGGACTCTTCCTAGAGCTGGCCGGCCATCTAAACTGAGCGATCGGGGGAGAGGGGCCTTAGTCAGGGAGGTGACCAAGAACCTGATGGTCACTCTGTCAGAGCTCCAGAGGTCCTCTGAGGAGAGAGGAGAACCTTCCAGAAGGACAACCATCTCTGCAGCAATCCACCAATCAGGCCTGTATGGTAGAGTGGCCAGACGGAAGCCACTCCTTAGTAAAAGGCACATGGCAGCCCGCCTGGAGTTTGCCAAAAGGCACTTGAAGGACTCTAAGACCATCAGAAACAAAGTTCTCTGGTCTGATGAGACAAAGATTGAACTCTTTGGTTTGAATGCCAGGAGTCACGTTTGGAGGAAACCAGGCACCGCTCATCACCAGGCCAATACCATCCCTACAGTGAAGCATGGTGGTGGCAGCATCATGCTGTGGGGATGTTTTTCAGCGGCAGGAACTGGGAGACTAGTCAGGATAAAGGGAAAGATGACTACAGCAATGTACAGAGACATCTTGGATGAAAACCTGCTCCAGAGCGCTCTTGACCTCAGACTGGGGCAACGTCCTGCTGAAAGATGAACCAACGACCCAAAGCACACAGCCAAGATATCAAAGGAGTGGCTTCAGGACAACTCTGTGAATGTCCTTGAGTGGCCCAGCCGGAGCCCAGACTTGAATCCGATTAAACATCTCTGGAGAGATCTTAAAATGGCTGTGCACCGATGCCTCCCATCCAACCTGACGGAGCTTGAGAGGTGCTGCAAAGAGGAATGGGCAAAACTGGCCAAGCATAGGTGTGCCAAGCTTGTGGCATCATATTCAAAAAGACTTGAGGCTGTAATTGCTGCCAAAGGTGCATTGACAAAGTATTGAGCAAAGGCTGTGAATACTTATGTACTTATTTAATAAATTTGCAAAAAACCTCAAGTAAACGTTTTTTCACGTTGTCTTTATGGGATGTTGTGTGTAGAATACTGAGGAAAAAAATGAATTTAATTCACATAAATAACATAACAAAATGTGGAAAAAGTGATGTGCTGCGAGTACTTTACGGATGCACTGTATGTTGCAGGAAAAGTGGCCTGTCTGGCACTGCTCTTTGTGATGGCCTTTCACACTTTGCCAGGCACTGCAACATACTTTGCCAGGAGCTGTCAACCACCTTCTTTATTGAAATCTGCTGGAGTCGTAGTGCTGTCACTGTTTGCCTGCTTGAACAATATATAGCCATTTGTAAGTTTTCCGCCCGCATGAAAACCGTTTTGTCACCACTTTTCATCTTCAGCCTGTCTGGCTTCAACTGTGAAGGCATGTGTCTCCTGTTCACCCTCACTGTGCAACAAGCTCTAATTCCCCTGCTCTGTAGCTCCGTGAATAATTCTGGTGATGTATAAAAATTGTCTATGTACACAACGTGACCCAAATGTTCATAGCCCTGAAGCAGCTCCAGCATAACCTGACTTGTCAAGGGGCAGTTCTCTCTTTGAAAGGAATATTTCCCTGTATATGTGATCACTTTCAGGGAGAAACCAGTGTTTGCTTCGAAGCCAGTACAAAATACTTTTATGCCATACTTTGTGGGCTTGTCTGGCATATACTGGTGGATAAAAGGCATCCCTTGTATTTTATCATAGATTCATCCACAGATAAACCATGGCCAGGTTAATAAAATTGTTTATATGTTGGTTCCACAATGTCAAGCAGGGGCTGAACTTTATACATGGGGTTATAGCCAGGGTCACCCCTTGGGATTTGCTTCTGGTTATCACAGAAGTGAATAAAACTTTGCAGGAGCACATACCTTTCACAAGGCATAACCTGTCCAAAGCCACCAGGGGACAAAGCACGTTTGGACCAATGCTCCCTGAAGTTGTATCGCTAATCTAGTCCCATCTCTATTTATAATGATACAAAACCCTTCATCTTGTCTTTTGTTGTGGGTTTCCACTTTGAAAAACGAGAATGCGGTGCAAGCGCAGCCCGCGATTCAAAAAATTGCTCTGCATACCTGTTTCTCGTCTGACAGTAGCTGAAAGGTATCCTCCGGATAGAGCACCTTGAAGTAATCCAGCAGGTGGTAATCTGTCGTGTCCAACAGCAAGCCATGCCACCTTGTGAAGTCCGATAGCCAATTTGGCTCCCACAGATCAATGTTTGGGTATTCCTGCCACACGAACCTTGCCGTAGGCGCATTGACTGCGCGAATGTGTTCAGCTGGCAGCCGATCAGCTGGGGTGGCATTGGCTGGTTTCCGATCAGCTGATGACAGTTTTTCACTCTCTTGCTCAATCACTCTCCACAAAATCAGATTCTGAAAAATCAGAGTCTGAGTCAGCGATAATGTGCAAAACATCTGTGGAGTATTTTGTATTCTGCACTCACTTCGGTCCCTTGTGTGATGTTGATGCCATCTTGCCCTTGTTTACATTTTGTAACTCACGCACACGCAAGGATTAGATGCCGAGTCAATGATTCTAACATTTCCTCCAAGGAGAGAAGGAATGCCTGTGATGTAACAGTGAGTTTTGTCACCATTAACAGCTAATTGTTGCCCTCTACCCCTAGATGTTGAGTTTTGTCGACATGTGCCCTCAACCCCTCCTGTTGACAAAAGTCGACATCTGCTGTAAAAGAGTTAATGAAGAAAATATTATGAAGTAAATGAGCTCAGAACAGTGCCTGATTGGTTAACAACTTATGCACAAAGGACACTGTCATATTTCAAAGATGTCTGTCAATGCAATAAATCCACAAGTCAATCAAAAACAATTGTGGTATTTTTACATACCCAAGGGTGTCTGCTCTCTTTCATTATTAATATATGTGATTTGCCCTCGTTTACCGTGTGGGCGAGCAGCGCATCACAGCTGAGTTAATATGCTTTTATCAAATACTCGCAAAATACCCGCGCTAGAAGTAGTGTGTTGAACATTTTGAAAATAACGCAACATGATTGTCAATGTAATTTAATTTGTCACTGTTAGGTGTGTTGCTGTTATATATATATATATATATATATATATATATATATACACACACACACACACCCCTTCGGGGTGCGAGCAGCTGTTGCTGGGGGTGCCAGAATCCATCGAGGAAGAAAATGAAAAACATTATTTGTACAAAATCTTAATTTATCTATCCATTCCTAAATAATTAAATGGGCAGGCTATTTCGTATCAGTGCAATATGCTGCCTGTTAAAACGGATGACTCCCGCTCTTACGTGCACTTAGTGCTGCGTGGGTATTATGAACTATCGTATTTGTTCAAGTTCTATTTAAATTTTAAATATAAGTAATTTTTATTTAGTCGACAGAAATATGTTTGGTAGGAAAGTAAGTTAAATTTAGTCATCATTGCATAAATTTTTCTTCACCATAGAAATTTAAAGACTAAATTCAACTTACATTCCTACCAAAGATATTTCTGTTGACTAAATAGAACCTACGTACAGTGGTGTGAAAAACTATTTGCCCCCTTCCTGATTTCTTATTCTTTTGCATGTTTGTCACACAAAATGTTTCTGATCATCAAACACATTTAACCATTAGTCAAATATAACACAAGTAAACACAAAATGCAGTTTTTAAATGATGGCTTTTATTATTTAGGGAGAAAAAAAATCCAAACCTACATAGCCCTGTGTGAAAAGTAATTGCCCCTGAACCTAATAACTGGTTGGGCCACCCTTAGCAGCAATAACTGCAATCAAGCGCTTATATAACTTGCAATGAGTCTTTTACAGCGCTCTGGAGGAATTTTGGCCCACTCATCTTTGCAGAATTGTTGTAATTCAGCTTTGAGGGTTTTCTAGCATGAACCGCCTTTTTAAGGTCATGCCATAGCATCTCAATTGGATTCAGGTGAGGACTTTGACTAGGCCACTCCAAAGTCTTCATTTTGTTTTTCTTCAGCCATTCAGAGGTTGATTTGCTGGTGTGTTTTGGGTCATTGTCCTGTTGCAGCACGCAAGATCGCTTCAGCTTGAGTTGACGAACAGATGGCGGACATTCTCCTTCAGGATTTTTGGTAGACAGTAGAATTCATGGTTCCATGTATCACAGCAAGCCTTCTAGGTCCTGAAGCAGCAAAACAACCCCAGTCCATCACACTACTACCACCACCATATTTTACTGTTGGTATGATGTTCTTTTTCTGAAATGCTGTGTTCCTTTTACGGCAGATGTAACGGACATTTGCCTTCCAAAAGTTCAACTTTTGTCTCATCAGTCCACAAGGTATTTTCCCAAAAGTCTTGGCAATCATTGAGATGTTTCTTAGCAAAATTGAGACGAGCCCTAATGTTCTTTTGCTTAACAGTGGTTTGCGTCTTGGAAATCTGCCATGCAGGCCGTTTTGCCCAGTCTCTTTCTTATGGTGGAGTCGTGAACACTGACCTTAATTGAGGCAAGTGAGGCCTGCAGTTCTTTAGACGTTGTCCTGGGGTCTTTTGTGACCTCTCGGATGAGTCGTCTCTGCGCTCTTGGGGTAATTTTGGTCGGCCGGCCACTCCTGGGAAGGTTCACCACTGTTCCATGTTTTTGCCATTTGTGGATAATGGCTCTCACTGTGGTTCGCTGGAGTCCCAAAGCTTTAGAAATGGCTTTATAACCTTTACCAGACTGATAGATCTCAATTACTTCTGTTCTCATTTGTTCCTGAATTTCTTTGGATCTTGG
The DNA here is from genome assembly GCF_016835505.1 of Polypterus senegalus. NCBI lineage: Eukaryota > Metazoa > Chordata > Cladistia > Polypteriformes > Polypteridae > Polypterus > Polypterus senegalus. Next base: position 151,196,384 of record NC_053164.1, read on the forward strand.
CATGATGTCTAGCTTTTGAGGTGCTTTTGGTCTACTTCTCTGTGTCAGGCAGCTCCTATTTAAGTGATTTCTTGATTGAAACAGGTGTGGCAGTAATCAGGCCTGGGGGTGGCTATGGAAATTGAACTCAGGTGTGATACACCACAGTTAGGTTATTTTTAACAAGGGGCAATTACTTTTTCACACAGGGCCATGTAGGTTTGGATTTTTTCTCCCTAAATAATAAAACCATAATTTAAAAACTGCATTTTGTGTTTACTTGTGTTATATTTGACTAATGGTTAAATGTGTTTGATGATCAGAAACATTTTGTGTGACAAAACATGCAAAAGAATAAGAAATCCGGAAGGGGGCAAATAGTTTTTCACACCACTGTATATCCAAATAGAACTTGAACAGATATATTTTTTCGATTGTGATCGTGCATTTTAGATCGACTTGACGTGCACTACATTGAGCTCGCCTGCTATTGTGCTCTTACCTGCCTGCCTCAATAAGTCACTGTCGCTTCGCTCTTACTTTTTTACCGTTCATTTAATCATGGCTAGTCACAAAAAAATTTGAAAATGGAAGGAGGATTACACGGAGTATGGCTTTACCAAAGCTTCAATTGATGATCTGTTTTTCTGCGTTAACCTCAGATTTTTTCATACTTCTTCTCAAACCAAGGGGGTGTGAAATCTGGATCGTCCGTCACAGGGGGTGCGAGTGTAAAATGAATCGGGAAGCGCTGATACTTTTACTGTCAAATAATGCAAATAATATGCGGCACGTATTTCGCCCTAATTCTGGGCTCATCAGGCATACACACTCACTGCACCCCCTCTTGGGAATCGGACGTCGGCGCTAGAGGCGAAGCCTCTTGTGTTGCGCCACGGCGTGTGGTTCGTTTATTTGACAGTATGTAGATCAGGAGATTTTATCTATCTATTCATTCATCAGTAATTCTCCAACTTCCCATGTAGGTGGAAGGCTCATTCCTTACAGCTACAAAAGTTGGGCAGGTTTCATTTCGAAATTCTACGTGTAATGGTCATAACTGGAACCTATTTTTTCGTCCATATACTATAATAGACATCTGCTCGATAGCCTCCCACGTAAATTAGTGCCTGCCCATATAAGGCTGTCTGTCAGCGGCAATCCAGTAGAAACACTGCCGCTAAATATTCACGGGTGAAGGACTGTGCTTATGCAGAGGAAGATGAGATGGTCAGGGTGGTGTTTGGCACAAACTCAGCGAAACTGCGAGAGAAACTTTTAAGTGCCGGGTCTTAGCTAACATTAAATACAGCCGTGGATATCGTACGAGATGGCACCAGCACAGCTGGGAACCTTCGATGCATGTACACCAAGCGGCTCATGTCAACTGATGCAGTGCACAGACAAAAAGCAACAGTTCCAAAGAGTGCTGAACAAAAACCGAATTACACAATTGAGAAGGCAGCAAAAAAATATGAAGCGTCTGACACATACAAGCATATTCATAAGTGCAACTACTGCGGAAACAAAGCAGACGGTGGAAAAAGTCAATGTCCCGCTAAAGGAAGACAGTGTTTTTTAAAAAAAACAAAAAAAACCCATGCATGCAGTATGTCAGGTCTCAGATAAAGAAGAAGACGAGCTGTTTATTGATGCAGTAAGAAACAAATCGATGAATGAAACCTGTTATCTTTACAACGATTGACAAACATGGAATGTAACTTGAACACAACACATCCTACAAATACGAACCTGATTGAAAGAAATAATAATCAAATCCTTGATGACAGCAACACTCAATAACACTCACAAAACAATTACTGTATATTGACAATCATGTTGCGTTATTTTTAAATGTTCCTTTTCTTTTCATAACTTCTTTAACACACTATTTCTTGCGGTATTTTACTAGTGATAGATATATATATATATATATATATCTATATATATATATATATATATATATATATATATATATATATATATATATATATATATCTATATATATATATATCACTAGCAAAATACCCGCTTCGCAACGGAGAAGTAGTGTGTTAAAGAAGCAATGAAAAGAAAAGGAAACATTTTGAAAATAACGTAACCTGATTGTCAATGTAATTGTTTTGTCACTGTTGTGAGTGATGAGTGTTGTTGTCATATATATATTTATATATATATATATATATATATATATATATATATATATATATATATATATATATACTGTGTATATTTACACACACAGCTATTTCAGTATCAGTGCAATACGCTGTTTGTTAAAACGGTTGACTCCTGCTCTTACGTGCAATAACAAATCAAATCATTCAGTTGTCTTTGCTCATATGTCATTTTAGAGCTGGACGCCTGGCATCTTTTTGGCCACAAGTTCGTTTCTGTTTGGTGTGAGGTTCTGTGTTGTGGAGATTCTCAGGATGGATTGCAGGTGCTCATCAGTGAGGCGACTCCTGTGTGCTGTTTTGTTAGTCTTTATCACTGAGAAGAGCTTCTCACACAGATATGTGCTACCAAACATGCACAAGTTTCGAGCCGCATGTAGACGCGAAGCGCTGCATTATGGGATCTGTAGTTTATTGTGTTACCAGCGCTTCATATACCAATATTAACAATAATACAGTATATAAAATGATCTCGTGGGCCGGATATAATTACACGCCGGGCCGGATGTGGCCCGCGGCCCTTGAGTTTGACACATATGGACTAAATAGAACTTGAAAAGATATGTTTTTCAAATGTGATCGCAATTCAGATAGAGTTGACGCACTACAGCCTGCATGCCTCAATGAGTCATCCTCCCTCGCTCTTACTTTTTTACCGTTCATCTAATGAATACACTGAGTATGGCTTTACCAAAACAATCATTGATGTCGAATAAAGTATCCATTATTCGAGTATGTAGAGCGGGATATATATATATATACATATATATATATATATATATCCGCGTATCGCAGCGGAGAAGTAGTGTGTTAAAAAAGGTAGAAAAAGAAAAGGGAACATTTTAAAAATAACGTAACATGACTGTCAATATACAGTATTTGTTTTGTGAGTGTTACTGAGTGTTGCTGTCATCAAGGATTTGATTATCATTATTTCTTTCAATCAGGTACGTATTTGTAGGATGTGTTGTGTTCAAGTTACATTCCGTGTTTGTCAATCGTTGTAAAGATGACAGGTTTCATTCATCGATTCGTTTCTTACTGCATCAATAAACAGCTCGCCTTCTTTATCTGAGACCTGACACACTGCATGCACGGGTTTTTTACAGTCTTCCTTTAGCGGACATTGACTTTTCCACCGTGTGCTTTGTTTCCGCAGTAGCTGGATTTATGAATATGCTTATCAGACGCTTCATATTTTTTGCTGCCTTTTCAATTGTGTAATTCGGTTTTGTTCAGCCTTTTGGAACTGTTGCCTTTATCTGTGCACGCGCCAGTTCACGGAGCCGCCGGTGTACATGCATCGGGTTCCCAGCTGTGCTGGTGCCATCTCGTGCTATGTCCGTGGCTGTATTTAATGTTACCTTAGTCCTGACACTTAAAACTGTCTCTCGCAGTTTCGCTGAGTTTGTGTCAAACACCACCCTGACCATCTCATCTTCCTCTCCATAAGCACAGTCCTTCACCCGTGAATATTTACCCGTGGCAGTTTGCTATTGGATTGCCGCTGAAGGACAGCCTTATATGGGCAGGCACTAAATTACAAACGCCAGCGGCAGCCTGTCTATGAACTTAATTTAAAGTGTAGGTTTACATCGTGCATTTTTTCCGAAGTAGCAGAACTCATGAATATGGTTGTATATGTCACTCGCTCGCTTCTTATTGTTTCGCTGCCTTCTCAATTATATAATGCATGTTTTCTTAAGCACTTTTTTGAGCTCTTCCTGGTTTTCTATGTACTGCGTGATTACGTGGGAGGCGTGATGATGTCACACGAAACTCCGCCCCACGGCGTTGAAGCTCATCTCCATTACAGTAAATGGAGAAAACTGCTTCCAGTTATGACCATTACGCGTAGAATTTCGATATAAAACCTGCCCAACTTTTGTAAGGAAGCTGTAAGGAATGAACCTGCCAAATTTCAGCCTTCCACCCACACGGGAAGTTGGAGAATTAGTGATGAATGAGTGAGTGAGTCAGTGAGTGAGTGAGTGAGTGAGGGCTTTGCCTTTTATTAGTATAGATATATGAGTATAGATATATGTGTGTGTATATATATATGTGTGTATATATATATATATATATATATATGTGTGTATATATATATATATATATGTGTGTATATATATATATATATGTGTGTATATATATATGTGTGTATATGTGTGTATATATATATATATATATATATATATATATATATATGTGTGTGTATATATATATATATATATATGTGTGTGTGTATATATATATATATATATATATATATATGTGTGTATATATATATACACACACTCACCTAAAGGATTATTAGGAACACATGTTCAATTTCTCATTAATGCAATTATCTAATCAACCAATCACATGGCATTGGCTTCAATGCATTTAGGGGTGTTATCCTGGTCAAGACAATCTCCTGAACTCCAAACTGAATGTCAGAATGGGAAAGAAAGGTGATTTAAGCAATTTTGACCGTGGCATGGTTGTTGGTGCCAGACGGGCCGGTCTGAGTATTTCACAATCTGCTCAGTTACTAGGATTTTCACGCACAACCATTTCTAGGGTTTACAAAGAATGGTGTGAAAAGGGAAAATCTTCCAGTATGCGGCAGTCCTGTGGGCGAAAATGCTTTGTTGATGCTAGAGGTCAGAGGAGAATGGGCCGACTGATTCAAGCTGATAGAGCAACTTTGACTGAAATTACCACTCGTTACAACCGAGGTATGCAGCAAAGCATTTGTGAAGCCCCAACACGCACAACCTTGAGGCGAATGGGCTACAACAGCAGAAGACCCCACCGGGTACCACTCGTTTCCACTACGAATAGGAAAAAGAGGCTACAATTTGCACGAGCTCACTAAAATTGGACAGTTGAAGACTGGAAAAATGTTGCCTGGTCTGATGAGTCTCGATTTCTGTTGAGACATTCAGATGGTAGAGTCAGAATTTGGCGTAAACAGAATGAGAACATGGATCCATCATGCCTTGTTACCACTCTGCAGGTTGGTGGTGGTGGTGTAATGGTGTGGGGGATTTTTTCTTGGCACAGTTTAGGCCCCTTAGTGCCAATTGGGCATCGTTTAAATGACACGTTTCTGACCTTGTCCATCCCTTCATGACCACCATGTACCCATCCTCTGATGGCTACTTCCAGCAGGATAATGCACCATGTCACAAAGCTCGAATCATTTCAGATTGGTTTCTTGAACATGACAATTAATTCACTGTACTAAAATGGCCCCCACAGTCACCAGATCTCAACTCAATGGAGCATCTTTGGGATGTAGTGGAACGGGAGCTTCGTGCCCTGGATGTGCATCCCACAAATCTCCATCAACTGCAAGATGCTATCCTATCAATATGGGCTTTAATTTCTAAAGAATGCTTTCAGCACCTTGTTAAATCAGTGCCACGTAGAATTAAGGCAGTTCTGAGGACGAAAGGGGGTCAAACACCGTATTAGTATGGTGTTCCTAATAATCCTTTAGGTGAGTGTGTGTGTGTATATATATATAAATTTAATATAGTATAATGACAGCAACACTCATCACTCACAACAGTGACAAAACAATTACATTCACAATCATGTTATGTTATTTTCAAAATGTTTCCTTTTATTTTTCATTACTTCTTTAACACACTACTTCTCCGCTGCGAAGCACGGGTGTTTTGCTGTCTATACTAATAAAAGGCAAAGCCCTCACTGACTGACTCACTCACTGACTCACTTATCACTAATTCTCCAAGTTCCCGTGTAGGTAGAAGGCTGAAATTTGGCAGGCCCATTCCTTACAGCTTACTTAAAAAAGTTAAGCAGGTTTCATTTCGAAATTCTACGCATAACGGTCATAATGGTTGACAACGTCCGCCATATTGAACTTTCTTATTCATGGCCCTATCTTCACGAAATTTAGTAGGCGGCTTCCCTGCGCAAACCGAAACCAATGTACATACTTATTTCGGTGGTATGACGCCACTGTCAGCCGCCATATTGAACTTTCCAACGTCACTAATTCTCCAACTTCCCGTGTAGGTAGAAGGCTGAAATTTGCAAGGCTCATTCCTTACAGCTTACTTACAAAAGTTAAGCAGGTTTCATTTCGAAATTCTACGCGTAATGGTCATAACGGTAAACAACGTCCGCCATATTGAACTTTCTTATTTATGGCCCCATCTTCTCGAAATTTGGTAGGCGGCTTCCCTCCACTAACTGAAACCAATGTACGTACTTATTTCGGTAGTATGCCACTGGCGGCCGCCATATTGAACTTTTCAACAGTCTTTGTTATTTATGGGCCCATCTTCAAGAAATTTGGTACGCGGGTTCCCAACGCTAACTGAATCCTACTTATGTACATATATACGTCCATAGCCTGCAGCTCGGTCACTGTGTGAGGCGGCATTGGGTCCCAACGCCTCCCACTTTGTTGGCTGCCTGCCTATATAAGGCTGTCCGTCGCTCCTGTCTCTACATTCCCTTCCTTGCTTCGCCACGGGATTCACGTCTCCCTGCTGATAACTACAGCCTTTTTATTTAATCCACGGCTTCTCCGCTGTTGTTCATTTATTACGATTATAGTTATTGTGTAGGTATTTTACACTTAGTTTACATTGTTCAGGTTCCCATTTCCTTTATCATTCCAACCGTACCCCCATTAACATGTCTATCGAGTTGATCACCATCGATCAAAGAACTGTCACTTACCGAGTGGTTTCAATGCCCAGAGATGGCACGTACCTTTTCCATTCTCTTTGTTACATATTGCACGGCCATATCAGGCTCACTCTTGATATCCGGAGAAACATTGTGTCTTATGTATTGAGTGACTGGGACAGGTTCAAGGTGTGGACTGATGACGGTACAGGAGATAATTATACTACACAGGAGCACTACAAGAGTGAAATGCTGAAGCCCTTCACCTATGGATCTGCATGTGAGTTGATGGTTGCCGCTGAATTGTTCGGTTGTCGCTTTCAAGTGTACTGAAATGGCCAAATATTTTACACCTTTCGACAACCGCCTATGCCTCTTAAACATTTTAGATTCACAGGTGACGATTTCAGTAGTGGACACTTTGATGTTTATGAATGTTTAAACTCTCAAAAGCTGGATGTGAAGTTATCAATGAAACCGGTTGTATACTTACAACGCTTGACAGATGCCGAATGTCTCTTCAACACAAGTCCTACAAATACTGTTGTAATTGAAACAAACCATGAAACTCAAACAGGTTATGACAGCAGCAATCCAAGCTGTGAGATTTGAAACAAGATTACTGTTCACATGGCCAACTGTACGTTGCATGCTCAAGAGTAAACTCGATGCACAGCTTGGTCATATTACAACCGGAGGGCTGAACTCACAATGTAGTGTACAAAGAGATTCTTAACAAATAATTATTGGTATATTTTCCCTCAGTTTAAAAAGGTTTAATTTTAAGGCAGTACTTCGCCGCTGTGAAGCACGGGTATTTTGCTAGTGTAGCCATAATAAAGGCCTTTATTGAATAGACAAACCAAGGGTGAGCAAGTTTCTTTCTACTGCAGCCGCGACGCACATAAAAACATCAATAATAACTCATAAACTTGCAACATTATTTAGGAAAATAAAATTTTACTCACCAAAAATTCAAATTATTTTTAAACAAAATCCATCCTCCTCTCTTTCCTTAAAAACAGTTCAGTTACTCTTTCGTACTGATTATCCATCCGCTTCAGTTCCATCAATGTCCCTTTCTTTTGCCATCGAAGCTAGTGCTGAAAGTCGAACCTGCCCTGTCGTATTTCTGGTATAAGTTTTAATTTGATTTAGGGCTGAAAATGTCCGCTCAACAGAAGCAGTGTACACGGGAATGGTCACCGCCAAATATAACCATGTGAACAGCTGCCCCATGCTCTCATTCAGATTTTTCTGATGAAGGAAGTCAAGGAGATTAATGGGAGATTTTCCTGCAAAATCATCCATGGCATACATTACAGTCAGTTCTGTTTTTAGCCGAGACAGATCAAAAACCACTCCGTGGCTCTTGTGTTAATTTGGAGAAGGCTGCATGAGTGAAATTTTTCTTGTATTCCTGAAACTTCTGGGGCTCGAGGAGCGTGACAAACATCAGGTTTTCTTGGTCTTGAAATCTAGTCTGTGTCTGGCAAATATTATTGTCCAGAATCCTGCCATGGAGTTGGCCGTAGTGTGCACGAGGACGCTCGGAGCACTTGCGGTGCGTTCAGTGGCCTCGTAGAGTTCCTCATATCGGCTTCTATCCAATCAATGGGTTTGAATACGGTGACGTTGCCGTACGCCTGCTAGAGGGCCCTAATGACACCAACTCAAAATCTGATTGGTTGAAGCAACAGGTTAATTGACATTTATTCTGTGTTAGAGTGCCTCCACAACAGATTGTGAAAGCCTCTCTGCCTGGCAACAAATGATGGCTGAAATGTGATTGGTTAAATGCTTTAATACGAAAATACATGGCTGGAAGCAGCACAACCATCGGAAAAGCTATGAAAGGAAGCGGACAGACTATTTGGAATTATTTATGTATTCATGGAGAAAATATAATTAACATCAGTTTGTGATTCAGATATTTTTACTTTTAAATATGCTAAGCACAGTCCTTGACCCGCAAATATTTACCTTATATTGGCAGGCACTCAATTACGTGGGAGGCGTGATGATGTGAGACGCAACTCCACCTCCCACGGCCATCGAGCTGCAGTCTATTACAGTATATGGACAAAAATATGTTCCAGTTATGACCATTACATGTAGAATTTTGAAATGAAACCTGCCCAGCTTTTGTAAGTAAGCTGTAAGGAATGAGCCTGCCAAATTTCAGCCTTCTACCTACACGGGAATTTGGAGAGTGAGTGAGTGGGTTATCGGTCGGTCAGTCTCCTTTTATTAGTATAGATCCCACCTCTGTCAAACCACATTCAGTGAAAGACTCATTACCATTGGATAACGGAGATTCAGAGCATTCTGATGTATAGGTGTGTCTGATTGGTTATTTGTGCTACATGTCTCATTTGCACAGTAGATATATTACATATGTAACAGTTCATTTTTATGCACAGATATGCATCATTATGCACAAAGCTAGAGTCAGAATCTGAGCAAAGTTTTGACTTTATTGAGAAAGAGACATTCAAGGACTCGAGACTATGCTTAATTTGTAGCTGCAGCTTAGTAAGACTTTGAAGCATTGCAGCTTGCAGTTTTAGATTTCAAGTGTCAATTACCATACCCAGATGCTGACTCCTCCCTGGTCTCCCTATATTAGTTTTCTGAGTAGAGCTCTTTCAGTTTCAGCTGTATACCAGCAACGTTTCTTAGCATAGCGCTGAGTAATGTTTATGTGCTTCTCGGATGTTTGTGCAAAGGCCTTCACCTCCCCCACATAGAATGTCACTGTATCGTATGGCAGTGTTGTGAGCATATTTTGAGGGAGGAAGAACACATTTTCAGCTATAGCACCCCCATAATATCCCCCACCCCAAAAAAGTCACTGAGAAACACTGGTTTAGGTATATGTTCCTGTATGACTAGCCCTAGCATGTCCACAGAGCTACAAACAAAGGCATTGTCCCCAGCTCCCCATAACTCAGCACTGGAATAAGCCAATATGAAAATGCATGTACCAGTATGTATTTGGTTTATTCCAAATGTGAATAAAAGTAAAATGCAAGAAAAAAGCAACAAGAAGAAAAATAAACCTTGCGGGTTTACAGCAACAGAAAGGGCAAATTGCAGCACGAAAGCCACAATCTAGTGTACAAAATGTTAGCTTATTTTGTGGTAAACTAAAATTGTTCTAAGGACTGACATTGTTTACTGTTGAGTAATTAGAGTGATTATAAAGTGTGTGTATATGTATATTTCTTCTAAATGATGAAAAGTGCATATCTGCAACTGCAGTACTTGTTAGGTGTAAGTTAAATGTTCCTAAAAAGGGACACAATGTTTGTAAACAGGGGGACACCTTGTGCCAAACAGTATAAATTTACAATGCATTGGGATATGATAACTAAACTTGGTAGAATGGATCACAAAGTAAAATTGATTGCAGGGTTTTGCATCAGAATATGTTTTGGTTATGTACTATAAAGTCCAGTATTTTGGAGAGAAAACTATAAAGTTCTAAATTTGTTTTTTTTGAGTGTTTTAGTTGACATTGCTCTAAACAAAGGTTTTTAATCATATAGATAATTTCTTTTAAAAATGTGTACTCCCTACTCTTAACACTAGAATCCCTGATGCCTACAAAAAAAGTCATAATTCTGGGCCACCTTAAATTCCTTCTCACTTCCTCATCAGCATCTTTGTTTTCCAGATGTGTCAATCAGCAGTGGTAGCAAGCATCCTCCACTGACACAGTTAAAATTCTCACAGTTCAAGTCTGTTTATCTGGGTGTGAGGTGCAGTGAATTGTATAGGGTAAATTTAATATATTGTTATTTGGAATACATACATTTCATGTGTGTTCCATGTCTACAACGATCCATGCAAATGTAGGATGACAAGAAATGCGAGGCAAGAAATGTCAAACATATAACTAAAACAAACTTTTTTTCATCTTATAGTAATTGACACAATGCCGAAGTGAGTGTATACTATATGAAGACTGAAGTCCAAATATCAAATAAACACTTTCACAAAAGGTATGTGTAAAAACTGAAGCCCAATTATTAATTGACAAAGAGCCAACTCATCTGCTTGGCTTATTGAAAGGTAAGAACTGTGGCCTCCTAATCAAGAGGTTAGTGTTTTGAACTCGGGTTCTTCCCATTTTGAGTAGCGAGTTACTGTTATTACTATTATATAATAAAAACATACATTTGATTTGAGTCTGTAAAACCCGGTGTGCATTTGTGCTAACTGTAAAAGATATCGCTAAAGGGATATAAGCAGACACACAAATGCTGGTTAATCATGTTGTCTTGGTGTCTTGTTTTCAATTACATCTTTTGTTACTCACTTTTAATCTTGAAGAAAAGCACACTTCGTTATACCATTGCAAAAGTGTTTTTTTTTCTTTCTATATTCCAGTAACCACTTAAATGACATCAAATTTGTCTCCTCCTCTCACACATGCACACACACATCCATGCATGAAAACGCCATTATTTGAAAACGCTATGACATTTGAACGTTTCCCCCACCAATCCCTTCTTGAGGGAGCAACTATTAGGTTACAACCTACAGATGTTATGCAGCAATTAACACTAGAATCCATGAAGCCTACGAAAAAAGTTGTAATACCAGGCCACCTTAACAGTAGAATTACCAAATCTTACAAAAAAAATCATACATTTTTGCTACTTATAAAACTTGGCTTTTTTTTTTTTTTTAATTATTATTCAGTTTTATTCTCTTAGTCATGTTCACGTGGTACAACAAACTTGCCCCTCTCTCTTTCTCTCTCTCTCTCTCTCTCTCTGAGTTGATGGCGTTTATCTTCATTCTTTTCACAAGAACAGCGATGACCACAGTTTATTCTCTGGTGGATGACTGGTCAGAACTATTTGTTGCACTGGTAATCAAAGATATAATGCCCCGTTACCACGATCAGTCTATCACACAGCATTTGTGCTTTGACAACAGACACCCACCCGTGCAGAACACATGAAAAAAACGACAGATTTGCTGCAATCTCAGACATCTGGCATCGTTTTTGTTTTGAGTTACAACCGAGTACAACATATTACTGCTGATGAGCAACTTTTTCAAACCAAGGTCTGCTGCCCTTTCTTACAATACACCTTAACCAAGCCTGAGAAATTTGGCATCTAAAGTTTTGGATTGTGGCACATTTGGAAGCAAAGTACATGTGCAGTGTTACTCCTTATTTAAGATAAGATCCCAGTTGTCCCATGGGAGAAAGACTTTCCTAGATTGTGGTCATAATGCTTATGGAGCCGTTTCTGGACAAAGGCAGAACCGTAACAACAGACAACTTCTTCCTGTTACTTTCGCTGGCTAATAGACTTCTGCACGTTAACACAACTCTGCTTGGCACCATAAATAAAATTCGGACTTCCACCAGCAGCTAAAGGCACTTTAGTACACAAACAATTCTCCACGCTAGTGTTTAGATCTGGCAGTTCCATGCTGACGGTGTTTGCACCCAAAAAGTCTGTCTGTATTATAGGTACCATGCACCTTAACATGGAGATAGAAAAGAAAAAAAAAAAAAACATTCAAAATGACATTGCGTTTTTAAATAGTGATGTTTTCTTACATGGATGTGTGTTTGTGTGCATGCATGTGTGAGAGAGGCAGAGACAGATCTGATGTCATTCAAGTGGTTACTGGAATATAAAATACTTTCACAAAGGTATAACAAAACAGATGTGCTTTAATTCAAGAATAAAACTGATTTTCAAAACATTCAAGTGACAACAAGATACCAAGAAGACATGATTCACCAGTGTTTCTATGTGTCTGCTTATATTCCTTCAGCGATAGTTTTTACAGGTGTCAAAAATTTACACCAGGTGTTACAGACTTGAAGCAAATATATGTTTTTATTATAGTAATAATAATAATAGCTCACTACTCAAAACAAGAAAAGCCCAGCCTCAAACCCACAATCTCTTGATTATGAGACATCAGTTTGGGCTTGGCTTTTTACTCATTGACAGCAACATGTAAATGGAATGATTTCTTTTCCTTTGGTTATATTTTTTAATAAAAGCACACTTGTTTCGTTATACTGTACCTTTTTATGTAGAGAAAAGCCAAGCAAAATAACAACGATCACGTTATACCTTTTATGAAAGTGTTTATTGGATATTTGGACTTCAGTCTCCGCACATTATATACGCTTCACGTAAGCATTTTATCATTATTACTAGAGCACGAAAAAAGTTTCTGTTTTAGTTATGTGTTCAACATTTCTTGTCTCGCATTTCCTTTTATCCTACATTTACTCAGATTAGTGTAGACATGGAAAACTCCTAATATGCATGTATTCCAAATAATGATATATTATTTACCCAATACAATTCCAGACACCTCACACCCAGATGAACAGACTTGAGCGGGGAGAACTTTAGCTGCATTGTTGAAGGATGGCATAGCAGGCTGCTTGTGCTGATGAATGCATTTGCAAGACAGGACCAGATGAAGAGGTGTGAAGGAATTTAAGGTGGCCCAGCATTACAACTTTTTTCATAGGCTTCAGGGATTCTAGTGTTAAAGTAAATTTAAGCCTTGCAAGTTGAAGCAAACAATTTGCACAGGTGTTTTGACTTAAAATCGTCTGTCTGTCTTAAAACAAGAGTTTGAACAGACTGTGTAACTAAAACCTCTGAAGTACTACTTGGACAATATGCTAGTGATAATAAGAAAACTGCAATTAAAAATTGAATTGAGACAGAGCATCACCACCCTTAGAAGTGTAGGCCTTATATTCAGGTAAATTACAAAAAAAAAAAACTGTCAGTGAGTACCCGTGTCCTACAAAATCCAAAGTCAATTGGAAACTGGAAGAAACTCTGATAGGAAGAGATCTGGCAGACCCAAAGTCACAATCCTGTACAACCGCTACAACCCAATCAGAAAACAAGCTTCTAAGTGTCACCAATTTGCATGACAGATACTGCAAAACACAATAGCTTCCAGCACAGCTTAGCAGTGGTCGATAAAAGCAAGTCTTAGTTTCTGTTGTGAAGAAGAGACTTTATGCTGCAGGTTTGACAGTGTGTGTGTGTAAGAAAACCATTCCTTAAACGACAAAATAGGGCCTTGAAATATTGGTTGTGGACTACTGCAGACTGAAAGAAAGTCATATGGACCGATGAATGAAAATTCTAACTCTTTGGTTCATCACGCAGGTTGTTTGTATACCATTGAGTTGGTGAAAGAAATAGTTCTCATTGTGCAATACCAACTGTTAAATACAGAGGAGGAAGTGTGATGGTCTGGGGTTCTTTTGCTGGAGGAAGTGTTGGTGACATGCACTGAGTGACTGGCATTGTGAATTAAAATGGTTACCACAGTTTGACTGTTATCAGCCAAAGGTGGCTACTTTGAAACAAAGGTTTGAATAAAATTTTGTACTCTTAATGATAACTTATTTTTTTATTTTCCATTTGTTTGTATGTCTTAATTTCATGACACATTAAGAAAAACTGTGCACATTTCCATGGAAAAAAAAAAAAACAGAGGTGTTCTAAAACTTTTGACTGGTAGTGTATAGCAAAGAGAAGTATAGTCCTTAAATAAAGTCTTTTTTTTTTTTGTCTCTAAATGTGAGTTCATTGATAAGGACATGTCGTTTTTTTTTAAATGGGATGGGGTGTGGGGGACCTCCAGTTAAGCTGGTTGTTGGATCTGTAGGATTTCCAGGCCATTTGACTGCCAAGCCCACACTGGGCATTGTACCAAACCTAAATCTTCTTTAGAACTTCATATTGATGTTTTTAATTAGGCTTTTTCCTAAAGGTTTTGATGCTCTGGGTCGTAGGTCAGGTTGCGGTATCCCCTTTCATTCAAACATTACAGGTGGCTGCACAGGGCTTTGATCAAGTGGCGGTGCAGAATGCCACCACAGAAGAAGTAGAAAAGAAAACGGAGAAAAGTAATGATTTAATAATGATTTCAGATTCTTTATAGATTATGATAATTCTCTCCATATTTAGTTTATGAAGGGTAGATTTAAAATGTAGCAATGAAAAAGCCAAATTTTAAAAAGCGGGGTTTTAGGAGTTTTACTAAAAAAAAAAGAGAAATGCTGCATCACTACTTTGTTGCCTCTTGGAATAATAAGCACAATGTCATTTAAAGATCTACAATTACAGTGCATCTGGAAAGTGTTCACAGCGCATCACTTCCACATTTTATGTTACAGCCTTATTCCAAAATGGATTCAATTCATTTTTTTTTCCTAAGAATTCTACACACAACACCCCATAATGACAACATGAAAAAAGTTTACTTGAGATTTTTGCAAATTTATTAAGAATAAAAAAAATTAGAAATCACATGTACATAAGTATTCACAGCCTTTGCCATGAAGGTCCAAATTGAGCTCAGGTGCATCCTGTTTCCCCTGATCATCATACGCAAGTTCTCCGCTCGGTTTTGCAGACTGGCGGCACCCAGCGTCAAAGCAGTGCTACTGTTCCTGTGTCTTTTTTTTCAGATCTACATCCCTAACGTGGCTTTATAAATACAGTACACTGAAATTAATCGCATATTGTTTATTAGTTTAAGACATCTGATTGTAATTAACCTGTAACAATATAATGGTCCACGGAATGGCCAAACTATTCCAAATACCATAGCTGCTTTAGCATTGTTACTCTCACTGCACCTTCTTTTTCTTCTTTCAGCTGCTCCCTTTAGGGGTTGCCACAGCAGATCATCTTTTTCCGTATTACTCTCACTGCCCCACTCGGAGCAGCTGATTGGAAAGAGAATTATCAGTATACAGCATCAAACACACGCTGCCTCAGCCATGCCTCCTATTTGAACTGCTGCTCACACAGCAGATGCTTCAAACCTTTCCAGTACGGACCTCGCGGTTCAGAAAGAGTTTCATCCCAAGAGCTCTAAATGCACTCAATCAGTTCAAGTGCTCCTTGTAGAACTGTCTGTACTTTTAAGTACAATCACCTCATTTTAAACTTGCACTACAGTTATAATATTGCACAACCTGAGCCACCTTATAAAGCGCGTATTTACATATGATGAAGATAGCATTTTAAAGATGAAATGCAGCAAAATGTTTATTATATTATACAGATAAAACTTTAACTTCATTTAAATAATCTATATTGTTAATAATTAAAGGACATGATGTCGCTACGCTAGCAAAGATCTGGCACTCCGTTGACAGATTGTTCCTGCTGCACACTGTATGCTTCACTGGGACTGGCATGAAGGATAGAATAATTAAATATATACTCCGAAGATATTTCAATGTTCCTTAAACGTTTTGAGGAATCGGCATTATAAGCATACAGATGGTTTAACGTCTATTACAGAGCTGATTGTGTAGTGATTGGGTGTTTGGAGAATGAAAAGGAAGGACAGGAATTGGGGATTAGTATGTTTGAAAGAGACAGTACTGCTGAAATAAATTATTTCATCGACGGTTGCACACAATCACTGCGCCACCGTGTTCCCATGTTTAATAACATGCTTTAACTCCTATCATCATGAAAATTTATATCAAGTATACATCTCAGTATTTTAATTATTCAGAGAGCTGTAATATTATGAATGTAATGGATTCTGTGTCCTGTCGGAGGAAGAGAAAACCCGGAAGCATGTAGTTATTCGCACACTTAGAAGATCAAATACAAAACAAAGCATTTAACGTGCTACTTTAGTTACGATGTGATTTAAGAAACTAGTAAATTAAACGATTTTAAGATGAAGTTTATAATGTTCTGCTTTAATGACAAAATAAACTACATGATTAAAGTGGAAGTTTAGAGATTAAAATTGACATTTAGTGCTTTTTTCCCCCCACTGTGTGCCTATTTTTTTTTTCTCTGTACCCTAATAAGCTTTCATATGAGCTTTTCATGGTGACTTTGATATCTGACAACTTCTTTTTTATTTCGGGCACTTTGTGAACTTGAGCTTTTAAGTTTCTCCGACACGCTATGTACTCAATCAACTTCCTTTTGTTGTTTATACCACTGTTTAAACCAACAAATAGTATGTTTTTCTTTGCCTCCACTTGGTGTTCACTGAAATTCTTCTATTTTCCCCTGCGCTTTTCCCATTGTCTTTTCACAGAATGCTGATATTAAGGGCTATTTATATTGATTTACATATTCAAAGAGGCATAATTCTGGGAGGAGTTGGGGCAGGCGCGTGCACAAGCGTTACTTTTCATGCTGACCGGGATTTATATAGCGGAAGAACGCAGAAGTTGGTGAATACACAGATTTATGCATCTGGATTTTTCTGTGCATAAGCACATTTCGGCTTTTGTGCTTACGTTGTGTTTTAGTGCGAATTCTACGCACGGCGTTATGCATGAGGCCCCTGCTCCTCAGCTTAAATTCCTTGGTCTGGGTTTGTGGTAGCCAGCAGTCTTGTAAAGGATTCTGGCTTGGATTTTGTTGCGGAGTTGCGGAACCTGAGTGCAGAAGGTGTTGCCTTTAATCCCAAGTGAACAATGTAAAACCGAGCTGGTGGCATGTATGTTTAGGCAGGGGACACAGCAGGGAAAAAAATCATTGAAGCTGTAGAATGATGGCAATTGCATTGAAGGGCAACTGAGGAAGGAGACTGTCTCCAATAAACTTAATATGAGGGAGCTGGAGAGAGACACTGTGTTTGTGTTTGATGTGCTTTAGGCTATGAGTACCACTGAAATGTCAGGCAAACAGTGACATAAAAAATTACACAGAATGAAATTCTCTTACTCTTTATAGTTCGTAATAGTGTGACTGGCGTAGATATTTCTAAGCAGCAGACTTGTGTACACCTTGTTTGTACACGCTTGGGCGGTAGCTTAGACTTAATCTTAAGTGTTTTTTCTTTCTTGTTACAGCTGTGCAATCTTTCCTTCCTGATTAACTTGAGCTACTTGGGACTGTAGAGTGTGGTTGGCTGTGAGCATTTCTTGTTTTAGTTGCTCTAATTTGTATTTGCTTTATTTATTTGATTAAAATTTGAAAACAAAACTTATTGTTTTATCAACATATTTTAAAACAGCACAACAATCAAAATATTAAAAATATATTTGCATCAAATACTCAACGGTGACAGCAGAAACTTTAATGAATGTTAGTAAATTTATAAAGTAAAAAACAAAATTCAATAGGAAAAGTGTTAAATTAGTTTGTAGATGAATAATCAACATGGTTTGTTGCAGCATAAATAATCAACCTTCAAGCCCCATGGACAAACTGAAACGTTCAGGATAAACACGCATACACATGAGCAAAAGTGTTTAAAGAACATGCCACTGTTGAAGGGCTTTCCCATGCCACCCAAAAACAGTTCAGCAACACCAAGCACATGGAGAATTTCACATTCTTCAAAAAGAAATTTCTTAGATAAGAAATTGTTTTGAGCATTTTAGGTTGGGTTTGCTGTAAATGTGTTAACAGTACATTGAGTTGATCTTCATTTACTACTTACTATTTAGTTTTTGCATAGCAGAGCCATCTGCTGGGGCACTTGCTCACTTGACCCAAATGCTGAAAGCAGAGAGGACACTGTTACAGAAATGAAAAAGGAAATAAATGCAAATATAATATATGTGAATATATGCACAAAGAAAATTTGAGTAGACTTAAGTATTGCATGATAATGAATATGCAGTTACATTTAATACAAATACCTTAACTTTTATACTGCTTTTCCTGATATGCAATTCTGGCCTTAAGTGATCTATCGGATACATTTTTCCTCACTCTTTTACTTTCTATTAGGGTTTGGATGCAGACAGCCTGAGAGTTGAGCCTTTGGGTGAAGACAGTGATGGAGCTATCTACTGGTATTTTTATGGAACAAGACTATACAAGGAACAGCACACCAAAGGAAAATCGGTTACACAGTGGTAAAACATTAATATATATATATATATTTTTTTTTTTATATATGTTAAAGGTTTGTAAAACTCAGGACACTTGTTGGTTATATATTTTGCCAATAATTTAAAATAAAGGGTTACTTTTACTACATATTTTTTGGCCAGTAAAATTTTTTTTTTTTTTACTATTGCATTATTTCTGTGGACTTTATTTTGCCTTGTTAAGTTAGGTTCATTGTTAATGTGTTTCAGTTACGACAAAATAATTATTTACTGCAAAGCTTCAAAAGGTTAATATTCCTAAACTTAGAGTATGCAGGATTCAGAGAGTGTTTTAATGTGATATTGTATTAATTAATTGGTGAATGTTGTTTCTGTCAATGGATGCTTAAGTGAAGAGGGTAAATTAATTGTGTGTTTGTAAAAGCGACTTGTTATAAAATGTTAGCCTGCCTCACAATTGCATTATGCAAGATGAATTTATTAGCAATGTGCCAATGGATGTTTCATGTGGTAAAGATGGAAGCATAGCTAATGATTTTAAAAAACTGTACTTTTGCTACCTATTTTTAGATTAAATTGATTACAAAGTTATCTCCTAATGTGTAGAAAGAGGAAAAAATAGAGAATAGTAAACTGGAAACCAAATCTCGTTCCAAATTTGAATCCAGTTTTGCACTCCGTTATATGTCTGTGATGCTTATTTGTTGGTTACTGAATGTGGTTAGGTAAAACTACTAAAGTGCAGCTTGACACAAGGCTTGCGTAATAAGACCAGAATACCCAGTCTGCTGGAATTAACATTTCTAATTTTAATTTGTCAAAAAGAATGAAACTTGGGGCAGTACTATTTGTTTTCTTTTTCCAAATTAGTCCAGCTGCTGGCATAAAATATGAACAAAAGTCAGTTAAACGAAGGGGAAGACCACCAAAGAAGAAGGTGATAGAAGTTGAATCTATTAGGTAAGGATTTGGGTCTTTTGTTGGTTATTAATATGAAAAGCATAACATTTATGTTATAGTAAAGCAAACTACATTATCATTTTGTCTTTTTTTTGTTACTGATTCAGAACATCACTTGTTTATATGAACTAGCGGGCCATGGATTAAGACCTTTCATCTTTTTTCATCTAATATTACTTAAGCATTATGTAGAAAGTGAATTATGGAAAATGATAACTTCAGTGCATTGCAGATAGTAAAAAGCTATAATTGATCTGTCCTTAATTTGTTGTTTTTTATTCAGAGAACTAGAAAAACGCTCTTTCACTCTTGCATCAAGAAAAGCTTGGCTAAGAATGAAAGGCACTTGATAATGCTTATTTCTTTCATTAACTGCATTATTTTTTCTTCTAGTGAAACAGGTGCTGATCACCAGTGTGAAAATTGCAGCATTAGTCATTTGGGAAATTCAGGTAAAGTTTTTTTTAGATGTTATGGATATTCTGAATATTATGGTTTACAACTTCATTTTCTTCATTTAAAGTGGGCAGCTCCCCTATTTTAGCATATGCTATTCATTATGTGAAAAATTGTGTTCTGTGAAAGTTATACAATATGTCTTTTCAATGTATGAGTAATGAATTATTTTTCATATGTTAAAAAATCAGTCTTCCTCACACGACAATCAAGGTAATGATTTTATTATAATTCAGTATTAATCTTTGAGAGAATCCTAATGTTCATGAAAAACATGGACTAAGTTGTTAAATATAAAGCATTTTTTTCAATCCAGCTATGGGTAGTACTAAAGTACACAAGATTTTCCAGAACAGGAGTCATGAATGTAAATAAGGTAGTACATATTGAATCTAATGAAATTTTAAGCACATTTTCAAATTTGAATTAACAGAGCAACAAAGAGGAGTCTGGTCCCTTGTGTGTACTACTGAACAAGAGTGGAAAAATCTAGCCGAGAGTATAAAAGAGAAACCCTCATTAAAGGACAAACAGCTGTACAAACTGCTCAGTGAAAACTTCATTTCAGAAATCGGCAACATGATTTCAAATAAGGTAAGAGTAGTTACCAAAAGTACATATACAGAAGGACATGCAAAGGGTTAACATTTGTCATTTTCTCCATATTTGTAATGTAAATATATTTCTACTTGAAGCTGTTCAGTGCTATTAAGCCAAGTTATTTAGTGCGATTAATATTCTCACTTTGTCTTGAGGAAAAAAATGCATATTTTATGGGATTACAAAAAAAGTGTGTTAGGGTGACCAGCTGGTTATTGGTCACATGAGGTCAGAGAATAATAGGGCTGGTAGTGTTGTGATCTGGATGAAACATGTTCTGTGTCACAATTGTCCAGATTGAAAATAACCCAGTAAGTGACACTTTAATCCTGTAAGAATTGTATGAGCAAGAGACCAAGTAACGTACTGCTCCAAAACCCCCCGCCCCGACATGTAGCAGAAGGACTAAAAAGGGCTACCTGTCCCAGAGTATATCTTTGGAAGACTGCCACAATACCAGTGCTCTCAGTTCCATGTGCTAGAGGTGCATGCCATCTTAAGTAGGAACACTTGAAGCCATATTTTGCCTCTAAGGGGATGGACAGCTGAGAGACTTTCCTGGAGATCACCTGGCATTTTAAGTGCAACAGAAGAGTAGCACATTTGGGGACACCACAGCATTTCATACTTCTAAGTAAAGTAGGCTAGCTCCCAACCCCTAAATAGGGTTTTAAGCCATTATGTGGTGAAGAATAAAATTGGAATTGAGTAGACAAGTGGATAAGCCCCACCTCATCTGACAGACAAGTTCCATGACACAAAGCAAAGAAGCATCAAGCATGTGTTTTTTTACATTTTCCCTGTTTAATGATTCCTCACTTTAGTTGGGAATTAGAACCTATTTATGTTTCATAAGTCTTACTGAAGAGTAGTTTTACTTCCTAGAATTAACATAATTTTTTGTATGTGCCTAGGCTGCTGTAAGGAATGAAATGAATCCAGTTTTGACAGATTAATGTAAACAGCCAGATTTTGTATTAAGTGTCTCTATAGAAAGCAGTTCTCCTGCTGTCAACTCTCTATCAAAATGTATAGTATTTCGTTACATGATCTAGATGTAAAGTTAAAGGACAAAATTTATCAGCATCTCATACTAGGTACTGTTAAGGGACTCCAATGAGTATTCCACAAATATATTCATGTACAATGCTTTAGAAATATTGTTACCTTTTGAAAGGTCTTCAACCCAGTAGAAATAACTGGAGACCTTGTATAAAGCCAGTATGCATGCAAATACTGCTGCCTTTAAACAAAAGGGTTCTGTACTCTGCAAAATGCAATAGTATTGAACATTCCTTTGAGAACTAATTGTGACATGTAAAATGAGGATCTAATGAAATAAGTATTTGTGCTATGGTTTGATTATGTATACTAAATTTGATTTATTGACTGTGCAGAAGACTTGCTATGCAGAGAGAAATTGAGTTGTATACTTGCTAATACACAGCCTAATTAATTATAAAAGCTTCTCTGTATTCTACTCAAATCTCGAATATTGCTATTTCTACATGTCAAGGGAGTAGACTTCAGTTAGGCTGTACCATATGTAAACTATAAACTCACGCTGATGATTATATTAAGTAAATGAAATTTAGCATGCTCATTTGTGTTTGAACATGTTCCATTTTCATTCAGAAAGAGCCTTTTTCCAAGTTATTTAATAATATTTTAGTAAAAAATACATTTAATAATGAACTTTAATACCACTGGATGACTTGACATCTATATATATAATCGACTAAGTCACCCAACCATGGGAAGCACGATCATGGGGTACGCACGATGGATCCCCGTCCTCCAACTCTAACCCTCCTCCCACGCCCACCCTCACTCTCGAGGCATGTGCACTGCCTGCTCATGTGCCCGCCCCCAACATCTCACCGAACACATGTTTACACACTGCTACAGTGATTCCCATCCGCAGCAAACAAGCTTCTTCTTAGATGGTCCTGCAGGAACAGGGAAAACCTTTGTCTACAAAACCCTGATTCATACCATCTGAGCTAGGGGAGACATTCCTACATCTGTAGCATCTACAGGAATACCTGCAACATTGTTACCGGGTGGACGTACTGCACATTTCATTTTTAAAATACCGTTGAAGCTGACTACTACTTCCACATGCAACATCAAACCTACCTCGCCACACGCTCAACATCTTCTGTAATCCAAATTGATAATATGAGACGAGGCGCCAATGACACATACATATGAATTCTAGGCAGTTGACAAGTTATTACATGACCTCACGGGTGACACGCAGCCATTTGGAGGGAAAACAATACTATTGGGTGGAGATTTCTGACAAATACTCCCCATCATTATGCGTGGCTCTCGAGCACTTACTGTCGCCAGTTGCATTAACCAGCAACCTTTGTGGCGCCACATGCATGTACTTACACTGACTACAAATATGAGAGCTCTTCCTCACGAACAACATTTCGCAAAATGGCTCCTCAATGTTGGAGACGGGAAAAACGGAACAACTGTAACATTACCTTCACATCGTTTTCCTTTTAACTCTGATCCTGTTCAACAAGTATATGGCGACATCGACTTCTCAACTGTCACTCCGGAACAACTCGGTATGCGAGCTATATTAAGCATCACCAAGAAAGACTCGCTACACCTTAATGAACAAGTACTGAAACTTATCCCTACCGACGAAGTAATTTTCACCAACGTTGACTCCATCGTCACAGACGATCCCGCAGATCAACTTTCATTCCCCGAAGAATTTCTTAACAGTCTTACTCCCACTGGCATGCCTCCGCATAAACTCAAAATTAAAATTGGTTCAGTGGTCATGCTTCTCAGAAACGTCATGCCAGCAAGAGGTCTCTGTAATGGCACTAGACTTACTGTTACCAGCATTCACCGCAATGTACTGGAGTGTAAAATTATCACAGCTCCTACCTTGCAAACTGTCCTTATTCCCTGGATTTCCCTGACCCCATCAGATTCAAATTTGCCTTTTACTTTTACACGCAGAAAATTTCCTGTTAGATTAGCCTTTCCAATGACAAGTAATAAGGCACAGGGCCAAACTTTCAAAAAGATATGCCTGTATCTGCCAAAACCAGTTTTCAGTCACGGACAATTGTATGTTGCTCTCTCCAGAGTTCCATCTTTTCATTCATTCACAGTCGTATTCTCAAACCCACCCCATTTGGACAACTGTGTCTTTCAAGAAGTGTTCACCCATCAATGAATAATTATGCGGCATATGCTACGCTGCGGGTCAGCTATTATGGATTATATAACATGAATAAAATGAAATTCACGGATATTTTTATAATGATAACTATTGTACAGCATTGGTCAGCATTAGATGCATGAAAACATCTTCCATTAAATGTTAGCTTTCCTTTAGTAAAATATTTCAGGTAAAACACTGATATGATGTTTATGCATTTAGAGTGTTCATGCAGAAAGTAGCCATATCTGCATTGGCTGTTAAATCATAAAAGAAAAAATAACATAGATGCATCATGTCTACCTAGGGTTGTAACTTATGACACAGCTATATGCATGATCTTAATGTACAATGGTAAAATTATATTAATAAATGAATATGTCAAGTCAATATATTTTTGCATAGTATATTTCAATGAGTACAGACACAAATCACTTTAACAAGAAAATGCAATTTACAATCTATACTAATAAAAGGCAATGCCCTCACTGACTGACTTATCACTAATTCTCCAACTTCCCGTGTAGGTAGAAGGCTGAAATTTGGCAGGCTCATTTATTACAGCTTACTTACAAAAGTTAAGCAGGTTTCATTTCGAAATTCTACACGTAACGGTCATAACTGAATCCTACTTACGTACATATATACGGCCATAGCCTGCAGCTCGGTTGCCGTGTGAGGCGGAGTTGCGTCACCCATCACCACGCCTCCCACGTAGTTGGCTGCCTGCCTATATTGCGTCCCCCTTACCCACGCCTCTCACGTAATTAGGTGCCTGCCCATATAAGGCCATCCATCACCAGCAATCCAATAGACTTGCTGCCTCTATGAGGCGTTTGTCATGCCTAAGCCAAATACGATTTTCGCGAGATACGAGTTTAGTGAGAAGGCGCAAGGTATAAACGAGATTTTTGATCACTTTGTAACGGTGTTAAAATTGCTGGTGAAGGACTGTGCTTATGCAAACGAAGATGAGATGGCCAGGGATAGAGTAGTGTTTGGCACAAACTCAGTGAAAGTGCGAGAGAAACTTAAGTGCCGGTTTGAGCTAACATTAAATAAAGCTGTGGACATCGCAAGATCGCACGAGATAGCACAACCACAGCTGAGAACCTTCGATGCATGTACTCAGAGCGGCTCACGTGAACTGACTGTGAATGCAGTACGCACACAAAAAGCAAGAGCTCCAAAGAGCGCTGAGCAAAAACGCATTACACAATTGAGAAGGCAGCAAAAGAATATGAAGCGTGTGACGCATACAAGCATATTCATAAGTGCAGGTACTGCGGAAACAAAGCGCATGGTGGAAAAAGTCAATGTCCAGCTAAAGGAAGACAGTGTAAAAAATGTGGTAAATTGAACCACTTCGCTAAAGTTTGCAGGACTGGGAAAGGTAAACCCGTTTGTGATATCTCAGATAAAGAGGAAGACGAGCTGTTTATTGATGCAGTAAGCAAGGAACAACCCTCTGAATCTGAACAAGCCTTTGTAGACATATCAATAGGAAAGCAAGGTGTAAAGCTTAAGTTTAAATTAAGTTCATAGACACGCTGCTGCTAAGTATTTGCAGGCAAATCCACAAGTTAATACCGGGAATGCCTGTTAAACATCTTAGATTCACGAGTAATGATTTGGATAGTGAACATTTCGATGAATGAAACCTGTTATCTTTACAACGGTTGACAAACACGGAATATAACTTGAACACAACACATCCTCCAAATACGAACCTGATTGAAAGAAATAATGATAATCAAATCCTTGATGACAGCAACACTCATATAGTCACAAAACAATTACATTGACAATCATGTTACGTTATTTTTAAAATGTTTCCTTTTCTTTTTCATAACTTCTTTAACACACTACTTCTCCGCTGCGAAGCGCGGGTATTTTGCTAGTTATATGATAAATTAGTTTACACACTAAATTCAGATTGGGTTGATCATACAGTAAAACAGTTAGTGATCCTAAAAATAGTAGTCCCTTACTACTGTGGTTGAGTTATGGCCAGTTAACCATGGAGAAGAGGTAAACAAACTCAAATCAGCAGATTTCCTGAACAACATAAACCTTTGGGTTGCTCTGATTAATTGGCTGTAATAAATAGAAAATCATAGATAGAGTCAGAAACCACCACAGTTCTGGGGCCTCATACATAACACAGTGTGTAGAATTCACAGTAAAACATGGGGTAAGGACAAAAGCAGAAATGTGCGTATGCACAAAAAAATCCAGATGCATAAATCTGTGCGTGCGCCAACTTCCATGATCTTCCGCTCTATAAATCCCGGTCAGCATGCAAAGTTATGCACTTGCATGCGCCCGCATCCACTCCCCAACTCCTCCCAGAATTATGCCTCTATGAATATGCAAATCATTATAAATAGCCCTTAAGCTCAGCGTACTGTGAAAAGACAATTGCAAATACATATGGGAAAATAAAAGAATTTCAGCGAATACCAAGTGGAGGCAAGGAAAAACGTACTATTTGTTGGTTTAAACAGTGATATAAACAACAAAAGGAAGTTGATCGAGTGACCTAGAGTGTCGGAGACACTCGAAAGCTCAAGTTCAAAAAGTTGCAAAAATAATTGATCAGTCTTGAGGACTCAAACAGCATCTCCATAATATATAAAAACATTTTACAGTCCCTCCCTTTCAAAGATCCAAGAATGCAGTGGAAAAATTATCTCTCACTCAACATCTCAGAAAAGGAATGGAAGGTAGCAGTGCACAGAATTCACTCAAGCTTCATATGCGCAAAGCATATAATTATTCAACTTAAAATTTATATCTCAAGCACATCTGTCTCGTTTTAAAATTGTCCAAAATGTTTCCAGGGCAACATCCAACCTGCAAACATTGCAATCATGTTCCAGCCTCATTGGGCCATATGTTTTGGGCCTGCACCAAATGAACATCATTCTGGACCAATATCTTTAAATGCCTTGCAGAGAGCCTTGGTGTCACTGTCCCTCCTAAACCATTAACAGCTGCATTTGGTGTACTTCCAGATGGGCTTAAAGTGGAGAAGGTAACTGTAATTACCTTTACTTCACTATTGGCACGTAGACTTCTGTTGCTCAACTGAAAGAATCCTAACTCTCCTATTTTATGTCAGTGGGTAACTGACGTTATATACGAATTGAAATTGGGGGGGAAAAAAATCTAATTCTCACTTAGAGGATCTGTACAAAACTTGGCAGGATCTAATAAAT
Source organism: Polypterus senegalus (assembly GCF_016835505.1). Classification (NCBI taxonomy): domain Eukaryota; kingdom Metazoa; phylum Chordata; class Cladistia; order Polypteriformes; family Polypteridae; genus Polypterus; species Polypterus senegalus. The sequence goes on from NC_053164.1 coordinate 151,223,480, forward strand.
ACCATTTTAGAATAAACATTTTAATTGAGGAAGCAGATTCCCTCCCCTATTGTTTATTTTTATCCATTTATTAATTTATCTATTTACTTATTTTTACTAGTTTAAAGTTTTACTCTGCTGGCCTAGCTCTCTTTCTCATGGGTGGGGGTTGATTTGTTTTGAACCTAGTTTTGTAAAACTTGACTTGTTTGTATGGAAAGTTATTTAATTTTAATAAAATCAATAAAATGCAAAAAAAAAAAAAAATACTTAAGTGATTTTGATAAATATGCATCTAATGTGGATGATAGAGATTTCATCCAAAATATACTGTATTTGCATCTATTCCTAATGTGAACACTCATACAGTTATAATGGCTGGAGACTTTAATTGTGTGTTAGTTTGTAATAAATAGCATTTTAGAATAAGCTTCCTTTAGACCTGCTTCAAAGATTTGCTTAGTTGGCTGGCTCTCCTCTTTCTTTTGGGTGGGGGTTGAATTTTGTTTTTATTAAGTTCGATTTGATTGTATGGATTGTTCTTTGCTTTTAATTAACATTAATAAAGTAAAAAAGAGAACCTTTTAACGTTTATGCAAAATTTACTCTTAACAAATTTCCAACTTTATCCCAGAGTTTTTGTTGAACTTATTTTAAAATAACTTCCTAGATCCATTGTACTAATTCCTTTCATTAATTAAAAACTTTAGTCATGTCATCTCCCTTTGCTTAAATTGAAAACAACTTTCATCCTTCCCCATAACGTATACCTTGCTGCCGTGGAATCAGCATAGTTGCTATCCTCTGGACTTTTTCCAGGATAGCTTTGTGTTTTTTGTAGCCCAGAGAGCAAAACTGAATGACTTCTCCAGTTGAGGCCTCACCAGCACATTATAAATTTTAAGCATATCCTCATTTGACTTGTTTTCTAAATGTTGTTAGCTTATATAACATTCTGTTAGCCTCAAACCAAATCAAATCAGAGTCATGCTGACCTTGCTTTATTTGAAATCTTGAAATGTGTATACATCTGACACTTTGATTTAATGTGCTGTGTTTTGACTGTTTTGTATACAGCAATCAAGTTTTTTAATGGTGCGTAGAATAGTCAAAATTCATATAGTATTTTATCAACAATTATTAAAGGCATACTATTGAATTAAGATATTACTGAGTTTGTTAGTGATCAGTTGCTCCCAAAGTTAGATGTTAATCCAAGATCATTGTGTGCATTGCAATGAAATGAAAAAGTAGCACCGTGATGACTTTGCATTAAGAAATTGTAGTGCTAGATAATGTTTACAACAATAAAGTATGTTAGTTTTGCATATTTTTGAGGGTATAGTGCAGAGTGCATATTTTTTTTCTTTTTTTCAATTGACCACCCACTTAAATTGCAGCTGTTTTTAAATGCCTACTGCTATCATTAATGGAAAATATAGCTATAGTACTTTGAAATAATGAATTATTTCAGATGTTCAGAAAATTGAATTGTCATCTAAGAAATGGTTTGTGGTTAAACCTAGAAGCACTAGATGCTTTCATAGCTACTTAATCCAACAAAGCTGTTCCTGGTATATGCCATTAAAAAATGATTTTGAAGATTATCAATTAGAGCCAAATACGGTTCATGAAACACTTTTTTTTTTTTTTTTTTAAGCTCTAACACAAATGTAAAAGTGGGTCTAATGCTTCAGAGTTTACCCTGTTTTAACAGGAGAAGCAACATGAAGAAAATAAACTTGAAATGGTACCCAGAAGAAGCTCTGATCGATTGACCATAAAACGTATTATGCAGGAGGAAGAGGTAGGCAGTTGCAATTCCTGGTATAATATGGATGAAACTTTATGGTACCATTTTTTGTTTCTAAACTTTGGAGACAAAACTAAAACATTGGTCTTCTTGACCCATTGCTGGGCCTTACAGTGAAGAATCACTGTTTGTACAATATGCTGAGTTAATATTCTCAATACTAGACAATTAAGATTACTGTATTTAATGTGTTTTACATTTTAAGGTTTTTATTGGTTAAACAATATTACATATACTGTGTGTATTGAAACCTGAAAGTACCGAGTCACTTGTATTTCATGAAAACATAACTCTCAAGGTAATGCTGCCAAATACATTGTAGAAACTAAGCTCATTGTCTACTTTCTCACACACATACAGTATGTTGGTGCATACATAAAACAAAATATTCTGCTTTGTCCTGCTGCTGTTTTAATGAGTGAGTTGGAGTTGAGAAGAAACTGGAATGAACAGACTGTTGCCATTTCTTACTATACGTTTTGTGGAAAGCAATCTGTGCAAATAGTACATACCTGCAGAAGCCAGCGAAAATTACAAGCAGTATTCTCTTCTAGTTTGCTCTACTTATGTAGTGATATGTAGAAATAACTTTAAAAGTTGTTGTGTTTGGTCATGTTTTAATTAGCACAAGATTAAAAAAAGCCTAGTTAAAAGAAAAACAATTATTACATCATAGGACTAATGAATATTGATATAGGTGCTAAAATTATATTTTATTTTTGTTTAGTTCTATTGCTATTGCATTGTTTGCAGTTGTAAAAGACATTGCATAAAATAAAGTTTAATATTTATTAATAATTCTTACATTCCAGTTGTGACCTGCTGCATATATTAAGTTACTATAGTGCATCACCAGCAGACTGTGTATTTTTACAGATGAACCTTCTTGTCACCTTGTCTTACTGATTTGGCATCAGCTTTAACATAGTGGCAAAGTATGAGGTGTGTTCTCATTGCAGCTTTGGTGGTATAAACAAATTTGATTACTTCACCACTCAAGCAGAAATGTCTGCAAACTCCTTGTGACAAGAAAGCTGTGTGGTAATTTTCTTTAGAAAGAAATGCAGTGGAACTGTTTGTCTTGGCTCCCTGCAGTGGCTCTTACCTTTTTCAAGGAATTAACTAACTATTATATACCCCTTGCTGATTCTGCGAACCTCTCCTTGGCAAATGTGTGTCTGTCCAAGTATTCACTGTGTGCAATACCCTGCCTTCTCAGTTGTTCATCCTGTTTGGCTGAAATTCTAGGCATTTGGATAACAAAACAGCCTTCTCTGCCACTGTTTCAAACTATTTCCTCCTCCATCCTTCTCTGCATGGCACATTATTGACTCAGTTAATGACTTGGTTTCTTTTTCATTTATATTCTCTTATAGTATAAGTAGAACTATCCCCTTATTCACAGTGTTTTAATATGAATATGTTGTACTAGTGCTCTGTTACTATGTTCATCAGAGTAAACATCTGCATACCTGCAAAAATCCTGGTTTACCTTTGTGATCGGACTGAAGTTTTACAGCAGGGTACTAAATTTAGGAGGCGCTGCAAGTTGGTCTTTATTCATATGATCAAGATTTCTTGGTCTCAGTGCAGATGAAACTCTGAGAAATTGGCTTTTTGAAAAGTAAATAAGTTATCAATATTTAATCAATACATGCAGACGGAAAAGGTCTCTGAAGCAGTTATGTCTCTGTTTTACAAAAATCATTGTGGAAAGGGCTGTGACTCGAACAAAGTCCAGTCATATGCATAGTGCCTGATTTAATTCAGGCAGAGCTTCTTGAAGCTGCTATAGTGTCAGCAGAGTGGGTAGACATTACTGTGTTGGATGCTCTGTCTTTCAGATGACAAGAGCTACTCAATACAACAGAAGGATTGAGGAAAAAGAACCTTGGCTCAGTTATTTCAAACCAGAAAATAAAAAGATGAAGGCAGTATTTCTATTGTAGAATGGATTGTTTCAGCCTGTACAAAGTATTTCATATACAGTATCTTTAAGAGAGAAGCTAGGGGTGTTTTCCCTTGTTTACATCTTTTAGGTTGTAGCATATGAATTTATAATGCAGTACATTTGTTTTCCCATTGCATGTACATTTTCAAATCATTCTTTAATGGTTGCCTGTTTTTGTTTGGGACACTTAAATTATCCCTAAGAATTATTAGGAACAACTGATAAAATCAGATGATTTCAGAAGCCAAATGATGTGGTAGATTACAAGTAAAAAGTCAGACCTAGGGAGACAGACAAACAAATTAAATACTACAAAAGGGCAAGGCAAAGACGAGGGTAAAAAAACAGAACTGAATTCAGAGCCAAAAATAAGCATTATGTTAGGGCTCACTTGGAAAAGAAACAAACTATCACTAAGGATTGAGTTGTTTGGGATATCCACTGAGGAATATTGAAACTGCTGCACCCTTCTTCTGTAGGTACTGCTTGCCTGAAATGCTACTGTTTGCTTTTTCACATGACTATATGCCCAACTAAACTGAACATTGTACCTTGTATACAATACCTGTGTTGAGTTCAGTGTAAAGGGAAAAAATTACTGTCAATGCCCCAATAGGGGGTATCACTTTACAACACAGATCCATTTGCAATGCTAATAGGATTGTTTACTTATGTACTTGCCTGTTGTTTTACTTTGGGGAAACTATCCACAAAGTTAACGCACACTTGTTAAACCTAATTCTCACATACTTGTATATGCTTTTTTTTTTCTTTTGAAAAAACTAAAATATTTTATACTGTTTTGGAAATTGTACATTTGCATCGCAGAAAGTGTTAATTTACAGCAAATTATGACTATGTCATAAAACATTTTGGATTTTTTAAATAAGTATCCATTTTACTGTGTATGACTTGTATTCAGTTTGGTTTTCATTTTGTCTGTTTTTTATTCAGAAGGGGTGCATTTGGATACATTGCAGGTAGACTTAATCCCCAGGCCCATATTCCACTTATTACAGTCATTGTGGTATATTATTTTCCACTTATTATAGTCATTGATGTCCGTCCCCCATCTTATTTCTTCAGTGGTATTAACTAAGCCTCATGTCCTTGATGAGGTTAAAAAAACTCTTTTTTGCTTTATTCACACAATATTTATTTGCATTCTCTGTATCTGATTTAACATGCATGTGTATGTTTGTTATATCAACATTTGATTTTGGTTGAAGATTTGTGGGGGTACTTACTATTACATTTATTTGTGTTAATGTGTTTGAGATTTGAATTGAGCATGAAGTATAATGTGGGTTGTAGTTACACAGAAATTACAAACCTCTTTTGTATCATAGTTTTAGTTATTACCTTTGTTGCATGGTTCTCTACTATAACTATTTTTTTCGTGTGTCTGTTTATATACTGGGTAGTAGGAGCAGTAGTATTCCTACAAAGCTCTCATCAGACACTTGCCAAGCTATAGATAAGACCTTTTTAAAAAACAGCTCGGCTATCAGAATCTTCATAACAGCACAAGTCCAGCTGGCAATATTGCCTTTACTAATGGAATTATTTACTTCAGTCATTTCTATTAAAGTAAACATAATAACACATTGGTAAAACTTTCCTCGGACCACCAATTCATCTACTTTGTGTCCAGCAGAGAGCGATTCCCTAAACGAATGGACCAGATTTACTGTTGGAGAGTGCATTGTATAAAGGGTAGCTCTGCTTACAGAACTGCCATCAAAGCAGCAATGTATACAAAATAACACCCACAACAGAAACAGATCACAGCATAATAGTAATTTTATACTTTGCAAGTCTTAAACAAAATCATTAAGTGTACAATCCATAAATCGTGCCCTGTATTCTCTCTCTCATAACCAACACCCCTGCCATATCCTGGGATGAGGTGTTCTCAGTGTTCCAGCTATTACCTTCTAAAGGTGTTGTCAGAAGATGGAATGTTAAGAAATGCAACAATTTAATAGTCCAGTCTTTCAACTGGTCAGTTGTTAAGGTGTTTTACAATGTTCAGCATCCAAGTTTTTGAGTACCAAATTTTGTTTTTTTTTTGTTACTTTTAAGATATTTTTGGAACAATAAATTGATCAGTTTGTAACTATGAGCCTCTTATCCCTTTCTAAAAATACATCCGGAAATGAAGAGCCTTTCAGCATTTCTATTGGCAGAGCCCAAGAAATGCATTTTTCATAGATCGATATAGCATAATGGTGAAAGCAAAACACAAGACTATATAATATATAGCATACAAGAACAATAAACAAGCAGTATAACATAATAGGAAGAAGAAATAAAATATAGCATATGAAATATTTTCTTAAGCATTTCATGTGTATGAATGCAAAGCTTATTAAATACAAAGACCACAGTGATTTTGAATATTGAATTAACTTATCACCAGTAGCAAATATGCAGTTTAAAAGTAACAAATAGGTTCAATTAAGTCAAGTTATCCTAGTCCTGCTGAATTATAAATAAATGTATTAAGTTACCTATATTTTAAAATAACACATGTAAGTGGGGGTAAAGTGAATTGCAACTTTTTACTAATGCATTGAGAAAGATGTGACTGAACCATTAATAAAAGACTCTAAACAACCTAGGACTACCTTGATTATTTCATGGAAATGTGTTTTGCAAGATTAGCCATTTGAAAAATGTTTGAAAAATTTAGATTTTTAGCTATTAGTTTCTGGTCAGGCTAAGGAAGGAACGGTTGAGCCTGATATTGCCACATGCCTCCTGGACGCAGTGAAATGGAGGATGTAGTACTTGTCATGCAAACTCTACACTCTGTGTAATTTTGACAAACAATAAAAATACCATTGGTATCTGAGGCTTTGCTGCTTCATTTATGGCTGTATTTTGTTATGTCGTAGATATAATATTTTAAAAGAAGAAAGATACTTTAAAATGATCTGCTTTCAGCACACAGTGCTTTATATTGTAGTCATATACAATATAACAGTTATTAATGTAATAGGATTACATAATATCCATCCATCCATTTTCTAACCCTCTGAATCCGAATACAGGGTCACGGGGGTCCCCTGGAGCCAATCCCAGCCAACACAGGGCACAAGGCAGGAACCAATCCTGGGCAGGGTGCCAACCCACCACAGGACACACACCAAGCACACACTAGGGCCAATTTAGAATCGCCAATCCACCTAACCTGCATGTCTTTGGATTGTGGGAGGAAACCCACGCAGACACGGGGAGAACATGCAAACTCCACGCAGGGAGGACCCAGGAAGCGAACCCAGGTCTCCTAACTGCGAGGCAGCAGCGCTACCACTGCGCCACCCAGGATTACATAATACCAATATTAAATTCAAGAAAGCAGAAATTGGATCATTCATTGGCCTGATAAATACAAGTTACCATTTTGCCCAATTCCAATTTGAAGGATTCATCTGCAAAATTTGATAACTATTGTAGTTAATATCCAATACGGATATATTCCATATTTAAGAGTGAATTATGCATTGCAAAATATTAATGCTTTGGTGTAACTAAAAAGCACCACAAACCTGATATAATTTTCAATTTATTCAACAGTAATCTAATAGTGATTAGATAGATAGATAGTATCTATCTATCTATCTAATCACTATTAAAACATATCAAATATAATTTTCAATTTATTCAACAGTAATCACCGTAAAAACATATGAAACACTTATGCAGGAGTAATAAAAAACAAAAAACTTGACAGTTAATATATATTTGTAAAAAACCTATACAGTATCCCCAAATTTTCAAAGAAAGTATATTGTTTAAGTCAAAAGGTTCCATAAATAGACTTGTGTGTTCTCTCATATTTTACTCTTCCTTCCTTCACTTATTGTGGAAGAAATTTGCTATAGATTTCCTCTTCATGTTAGTACAAATGAATTGGCAAAGGTATAATTTTGTGTCTGAAAAAGAAGATGAATATATAATTAACCATAGATACAGCTAATTTACAGTAATTTATGAAATTTTGCTAGGTTTAACTTTCCAGTTACACTACCTGACTAGCTAAAGTTGGCTAGTCTGTAGCTACTGTTCAGAAGAACTGTGCAGTATTTCCTGCAGCAGCACTGTGAAATCAGTACTGGGTGAGAGCACAAGGGCAGAGGAAATCTGCATTTTTGAAATGTAACAGGAAACAGTGGCCAGTGCCTCAAAAGTTTGGCCTTAGTCAGTTTAAAATATGTGACAAAGTATTTTTTTATGGTGGCTACATCCACCCTTTGCCACCCCTTGGAGGCTCCATTGCACAATAAAACAGGCCTACAATCAAAACTGTACATAACCAGTTGCTCATGAGGGTTATGTTTGTTTATTTAAAAAAAAAAAGTTGGGTTTTATCATATGATCAGGGTAATGTCTAATGTCTCTTTCTCCAGGAGGTATCAAGAGACTACTTTTAGTATCTCTGTTTTAATTCTCTCTTAATGTTTGTTTTTAATATTTTGCTTTTAGTCCTGCATGTTGTAACTGTACAGCGCTTCGGTCAGTTGTAATGCTGTGTTTTTAAGCGCTCAACAAATAAATATGGTATGGTACTTGTTGGCAGGCTTTAGATGCCTATCTCCAAATTTAAAGCAATTGGAGTGGTAGACAACATGGTGGGAATGTCAGATGGTATTACTTTCTATGGTTCATTTTCCTTTTGAGAATGTTTAGTTCGGCAGAGTCCGAAGATGCTCCAAGTGACATTTCCGTTCCTCTGTATCCCTAGCATCAATACTGTTAGAGGTCTTATTTTGAGAAGACATCATTATTAAATTTATTATTAAGTTTATGGCCAGCCTTTTTACAGAAGCTCAGTTTTTCACCTGTTTTTTTCCCTCTTCTCCGAGCTTATTCAAAAGTTAGTAGTCCTATTTAAAATTAGAATTGATTTGCCTTCATGTCACTGATAGTAGCCACTTGAAATTGGATGAATGGATTTTTAATTTACTGGTGAACTGCAGTGCATGCAATCCCAGGCACTGGGTTGTCCTGACTGCACTTCAAATGACTGCGAACTTGGGCGGAGTTGCAAAGAGGACCCAAAGGCTGCCTTATATTTGCAACACTTGAAACCATCAGAAACATTGAGAAAATGAAGTGGGGTATATTAAATACTCCCGTTATCGACTACTTCCACTACAATCACAGGTGCCTAAGCAGCTCAGTTATATATTTTCTGCAGAAGCTGTTTGTCTGCTGAAGGAATGGGCGACATGCTGGCCTGACAGTAAAAGCAAGGCGAACAGGTTTTAGAACTGACATCTAGACATCTATTGTAATGGGAAATTTTTGATCTCTGCCAAATAAGATGAACTGTCTGTGCTTATAGTGGGTCATGGAGCATACAAGTACAGTGGCATCTTTTGCTTTACGGAGAGCTGGCTTAAACCTGATTTACCTGAGGCTGGTTTAATGCTGGATGGATTTCATCTTATTCAAGGAGACAGAGACCCAGTGCGGTGTGGAAAAAAGACAGGATGGGGATTGGTCGTTTACGTGAAGGAGGACTTTTGTACAAGAGAGCATATTACAGTCAAAACTACAGTTTGTAATTAAGACATACTCACAGAGACAGTGTGTTGCTTTCCAAACAAGCAGCCCTGGATTACTGAGGAGCTAAAAGGTCTCCTGAATGAGAAAGGCAGTATTCAAATCTGGTGACAAAGAGGCTCTGAAGGGTGTACAGTGCGTGCTAAGGAAAAAGACAATTGAAGGCAAGGAAGCTTGCAAAGCTAAAATAGAAAACAAAATAGCTCAGAATAACATGAAGGATGTCTGGAATGGACTGGGTATTAATTACAGGACTCCAGTGATCCAGGGCCCAGGTGCTGGAAGGAAGTGTAGGTAAAACCAGTGCCTTGAACCAGTTTTTTTAACAGGTTTTCCCTCTGACTGACACCTTTTTCCAGTGATCAGTCTCCCCACACCATCCCTTCTACATCAACAACTCCTGCCACATCAGCTGGAATGGTCAGTGACAAGTCCACCTGTGGCCATCAGTGCGGACTGTCCATAACTGGAGACCAAATAAGGAGACAACTGAGATACAGTTAAAATTCTTGTGAACTGTAGATGTGACATCTTCCACTTAGATGTTATAGATTGCATCGAGTAAGTAAAGCTGGGAAGAAATATTTTTGTGTGTTTTCATTTAAGGCTATAAAGCAAAAAAATGGGAATATTTCAAAGGGGATGATTCTTTTCTATACCCACTGAATGTAGGTGTATGAGCTTATGATGTCCTGGATAATGGATTATCTGTCACGCAGACTGCAGTTTGTGAGAAAAAAAATTCAAGGTTCAGCTAATCTACTTTTGCTTTTTTTTTCTTTGTTTCTTCGCATTGATTTTTTGAAGAAGATGGTTGTATTTGCTATATTATTTGTTTAATTGAGCCATTGTAATGTGATTTTTATTTAAAACATTCAAAAACTGCTTTACACAAATTGTGAATCACCTGCCTTTCTGGTCCTACTTTCCTAAAGAATATGCAACCATCTATGTTGTACTGTTTTGTCATATAGAGTTCTAGGTGACCATATTCTCCCTTTTGTTGTGTACAATCTCGGGCAATTATAGTGAAACAACAGGCAGAAGAGAATTACACTTTTTAACATTTCATTTAGATTTTTAAAAACAAACAACTTTTCATACAAGCAAGTCAGATTTTACAAAACCTGGTTCAAATCAAGTCAACCTCCACCCTTGGAACAAGAGAGCTAGGCCAACATAGTGAAACTTTAATAATAGAAAAGATAAGTAAGTAAATAAATAGAAAAAAAACGGGAAGAAAATGTGCTTCCTCAATTTAAATTCTTATTTTGAAATATTATTAATTAGATCCTGCCAGATTTTTAAAAAAGTTTTGCACAGATCCTGTAAGTGAGTATTTAAGTTGTTTTTCCAGTTTCAAATAGTATATAACATCGGTTACCCAATGACTGAAAGGAGGCAAGTTAGGATTCTTCCAGTTGAGCAAGATATGTCTATGTGCCAGTAGTGTAGTAAAGGCAATTACAGTTTGTTTGTCCTTCACTATAAGCCCATCTGGAGGTACACCAAACACAGCTGTTAGTGGATTAGGAAAGATTGTGACACCAAGGCTGTCTGAAAGGCATTTTAAAGATTTTGGTCCAAAATCATATTAATGTGATGCATGCCTAGCACAAATGACTCAAAGAGGCTGGAACTTGATTGCAATGTTTGCAGGTTGGATGTTGCCCTGGAAACATTTTGGGCAATTTTAAACGAGACAGATGTGCTCAATAGATGATTTTAAGTTGAATAATTATATGCTTTGCAAATATGGAGCTTGAGTGAATTATGTGCATTGCTACTTTCCATTCCTTTCCTGAAATGTTCTATGAGAGATCTTTTTCCCAATGTACTCTGGAGTCTTTGAAAGGGAGGGACTTTAAAATATTTTGATATGTTAGAGAAATGCTGTCTGAGTCCTCAAGATTGATCAATATGTTTTCTGGGGTAGAAGTAGGTGATAGGTGAAGAAAGTTGGGCAGGTTTTGTTTAACAACGTTTCTAATTTCGAGTTAGTGAAAGAAATGTGTTACTGGAAGGTTAAATTTGGAGTGTAATTGTTCATAGGATACAAAGACGTCTATGTACAGATCTCTGTGATTTAATCCCAGATGTTTTCCAGACATTAAAAGCTGTGTATGTTTGTGGTTATCATGCAAAGGTGCCACAGATAAAAGCTTCTCTATCTTAAAGTACTTCCTGGACTGGTTCCATATTCTGAGTGATGAAGCACAATTGGGTTATTATTATATTGGCGATAACTTGTATTTACTGGGGTGCAAAGTGAAGAATATAAAGAAGTGCTGCAGGATTTTATTTCTGTTGTGGACCAGGCCTCTGTATGTTCATCCATTTGTGTCAATGTCCAGTTTTCATAGCTTTTTATAGACTTACTCTTTTAATTAATTATGTACTATAGATTCCTATATTATAAGGAGGTAGAATGCAGTGAGTGTTGGTTTCAATCCAATACATCCTGATGTGACAGATAGGGGGTGCTATCGCTCCCTTGAACCCTTGTCCAAGACGCCAGACACTAGGTAAAAGTCCAAATAGTTGACTTTTTATTAACACAAAGTGCACAAAGCCCCCTCCTCTCCACAATACTCATTAAATAAATCACAATTCTGAATAATATACAATCCACCACTCCCAGACGTGTTGCCACCCTTCCACCCGGTTCGGCCGTCACTCCCAGGTCGCCGACGATCTTCTTAATCGCCGTCAGCATCCTTCTATATAAAAGCGGTCGGGTGTCCTTCCATCCCGTGTGTGCTACGCAGGCGCGGAGTTTCACACACGCCCCGTCCATTTTGCAATGCACGATGGGATTTGTAGTTTAGTTTTTCTAGGTAAAAGATGATTTTCTACTCCAGACTGTGCGATATCTTCTTCTTTCTTACTATATAAAAGCGGTCGGGATTGTCCTTCCGTCCCGTGAGTGGAAAGCGTAGCGGTATTCCGCTTATCACAGACTTACTACTTGCAGCTTGTGGTACGAAGCGACATGATGTGAGCAGAGTTCTGGTGCTCCCATTGTTCCCTTGCTTTTGTGCGCAATGCGCTGGAAAAATAGACAAAATTATGTCTCTGGAAATAATTAATGTTGATGGAGTACAAATGCCTCACCGCGTAGTAAATATCAGGGGGGTTCAAAAGGGCGACCTCAATATAGAAAAAAAGTTAAAATTTTATCACAAAAATAACAAACTACGAGTATTAAAGTAATACCGCTTAAATGCAATATAACCAAATTAATGAGTTTGTATAAAATATCAAATTGATCTACATATTGAATTGCCTTAAGAAGTGGTCAACTTAAAAGTCGGTCGCCTTAAAAGGCGGGTCAGCCTACTCTGTAATATACCTCGTACAGGCTCGATTAACTTCTCGAGTTCCCGCACGTCTAAAGAGTTAATTAATTCGGCCTGAGGCAGGTTCACTTCCTCGTTCTCCTTACCTGCCGTCCGGGAGCCAATGAGCCCGTCCGCTGTTGGCTCGTGCTCTGACGGGTCTCATGGAGGCTGCTGGGAATTGGAGTTTTCTTTGGCCGTGGACTGCGGTCTGTCTTTATTAATTTTTCTGCTGACCGATCAGTCATTTCCCGGCCCTCCTTACCTTCTTGCAGGGTGAGCGGTGCTTCGCTCGCCTCCCCCTTCCCCTTTGGAATGTCCGAGTCTGACTCCTTGAGGGCAAAGGTAGAAGCAACGGGACGCAGACCTTCTCCTTCCCACAATGCAACGGGTTGGATCACATGTCCCTCGCCAGCACCCGACATGCAGAAGTCCCTTGTTTTCCCCACCAGCTCAACTGAGAGCGCACCGCTGTCTTTGGAAGATTTGCCTGCCTCCCGCAGAGCCTCCAGATGACGTTCTCCGAGGTATGTGCACGGTACTAAATGAGATGTTTTAAATATATGTTCGTTAAACACGCCGGCACATACCTCTGTGTGTTTATCTTCCTCCGGAGGCTTCTCCCGTGCTGCGCAGCTGCTCTGTACTTCCTCCTGGGTGTCAGCCATGGTGAGTGGATCTCCTCCACTGGTGCTGCTGCTTGACTTCAGCTTCTTCTTTCCCATGACGGATTGGAAGCTCGTGGGTTATGGCAATTGTGCTGTGTGTCCTGACGTTGTCCTCTTGGGGTTCTCTGCCCACAGAAAATTTTTAAATAGGTCCTCTGCCAACTGGACAGGCAGAAAATCCTGCTGACTATGCCACTTTCACAGATAGGGGGTGCTATATCCCCCTTGAACCCTTGTTCAAGACGCCATACACCAGGTAAAAGTCCAAATAGTTGACTTTTTATTAACACAAAGTGCACAAAGCACCCTCCTCTCCACAATACTCATTAAATAAATCACAATTCTGAATAATACACAATCCACCACTCCCAGACGCGTTGCCACCCTTCCACCCAGCTCACCTCAACGTCTGGGGATTTCCCACAGTGCTTTATGGTCCTCGGTCAGATAAAAATCCTTTTTCTTCACCCCGGAAGCACGTCATTCCCCTTGTCCATGTGACTCGGGCGTACTTTTGGGGCGTAGGGCAAATAGTACTCTTTGCTCCTCCCTGCAGCTCCATTTAGCAGCCCCTGTGGTATCCAGCAGGGCTGTGGATGAAAACTCCATTGTCCAGGATTCAATAGATACTTTATTAATCCCAAGGGGAAATTCACATAATCCAGCAGCAGTATACTGATACAAAGAAACAATATTAAATTCAATAGTAATAAAAATGAAAAAAAAAATGGAAAAAAAAAATCTAAAAAAGATTCCCTGCTGGTCTTCGGGGCACCTCCATGCGATGCTGCAAGGAGGGCTCCATCTGGTGGCGGCCTGGGGGTATTGGCCGGGATAAATGACCGGTCATATGCCACACTGATAATGCTAGATGTGTACGGTAGTCTCAGGTGGTGCATTTGCACAGGCCTGTTGCCCAGAGAGGCTGAAGCTGTATTGCAAGGCAAGCAAGTTGGATCTTGCCCTGGATACATTTTGGACAATTTAAATCTGTGATATTAATTGAAAGGATTTTTCCTCACTGTACCCTTGTATCTTTGAAAAGAAGAGACATGTATATTATTGAGATGATGTCTGAGTCTTCAATACTGGCCAGTATTTCTTCTGGAACAGAAATGAATGGGAGGTGTGGAAAATTGGGTAGGTTTCTTTTAGGAAAATTTCAAATTTACAAATAGTGGAAAATTGTGTTTCTGGGAAATTATTTGAAGCGTAATTGTTCATATGATACAAAAACATTATCTATATACCATTGTCTAAGTGTTTTCATTCAAGACATTACAAAGATTAAATATTCTGTTTAAAAAAGAAAAGAAAAGGTGATTATGCTGTAGAGGAGCAGATAAAAGCTTCTCTACCTTGAAGTGCATCCTGAGTGAATGATGGACAATTGGATTATTGATATTTTGACAATAGTTAGTATTAACTGGGGCACAAAGCAGAGTATATAAAGAAGTGCAGGAAGATTTTATTTCAAATGCAGACCAGGCTTGTGTATATTCATCAATTTGTGCCAATTTTCAGGTCTTTATAGCTTGTGTATTTGCTGCCCAGTAATAAAATTGAATGATAGTGCCATGTCACCTTCGGCTCTCTCTTTGTAGAGTCACCTTTTGAATGCTTGGACGTCTCAAGTTCCAGGTAAATGAGGTTATAATTGAGTCTAATTTCTTAAACTATTTTACTGTATAGAGGGATGCTCTGAAATAGTAAAAAAGCCTGGGAAGGCTGTTCATCTTGACAATATTGATTCTCTTTGCTAGTGTAAGATGTTGGCAAGGGCAGATTTTGATTTAGATTTTTTTTCCCATGCTGATTGCAAAATTGTGTTGAAAAAGATTTTAATATTTACTTCTGATGTTTATCCCAGATGCCGTATTTAAATAATTCTGATAAAATTAATGGACAAATGTCCAGTCTAGAATTTACTAGAGAGTTCACTGCAAAAGGCACACTTTTATTCAAATTGATTTTGAGTTCAGATATCTTATGAAATTCTGCTGGTACATTAAGGAGTCTAATGATAAAGACGTTTGTGGATCTGATATATACAGTACCTTATCCTCTGCATTTAGTGATATTTTCTGTTAGAGTCCATCCCTGATGATCCCCCTCCACCTCTGTTTTTTGAAAATTTTCAGCCTTCCACACCTTGGGTCAAAGTATTGGAGTATCTCGCAGATCAGTGCATTCGCTGATAATGTCGCCTTGACATCTCATATGCTGTCTGATCTCCAGATACTAGTCAGTTCCCAGGTACATGCTTGCCAGGAAGTCATAAGCCAGGACATCAGTGAAGTCTCCAGGGTAAGCTACCCCTACCATGGCCAAGATTCCCAATAGAGTGTGTGAAAACAACAAGTATACCACAGGCACCAAGATGTTAGTTTACATAGCTTGTATACCGAGTACTGTTCTGTATGACTGTGAGAGCTTGACAACATGCACACGTCAAGAGTGCCACCTTAACAGCTTTCATCTGCAGTGCAGTGGAAGGATCATGTGCCACCCAAGTTCATCCTGGACCAGGTCAGCATGCCAAGTGTGTACAAACTCATTACACAGCAACATCTGCATTGGCTGGGCCACATCTCCCACCTGCAGGGTGGTCACATTCCCACAGACTTATTGTTGGGAGAGCTTTCCAAAGAATCCAGGCCAACAGGAAAACCACTGTTGAGGTACAGTGACACTTACAAATGTGATGTGAAGACTTTTGACATCGGTGTGGACACATGGGAAGAGGCAGCTGAAAATTTGTGCTTTGCAACAGGCTGTACATTTAGGCATCACCACAGATGAGGAGAAGAGGGCCCAACTATAGTTGCATAAAACAGACAGGAGGAAAACCTGCAGCAGTTCCCAACCAGCTGCAACCATCAATCTTAGTGTGCAGCAGAAGTGCCAAGGACTACCACTCAAGAATCTGCTTGTTCAGCCTCTGTTGACACTGCTCCACATCCAACAGAGTCCTTAACTGGGCAAGTCCATTGTCTAGCCAGACAGATGGAACCATCATCACTTCGTCCTATGTGGTGAATAGCTCACCGGTTACAAGTTAGCACTAGTCTGTTGAATCCAGGTTGCACAAGTGAGATGATTTCTTTTTGATAGGATTTTTTCCATGAGCATGTTCACCTTTGAGGACATATTTGCTGATAGCAGCGAGTGTGTCCATGTTGTGTAGCAGAAATCAAGCCTTAAATAATAGATGGAAAACATATCTGTGCTACAATGAGGGTTTTTATTGTTGAGGAGCAATGACATTTGCACAATAAGCGAGTGGACTCAGTCACTTGAGTGCTGTTACATATGAGCAGAGGTGTAGCGACAGGCAAGGCATGCAATTCCCTGGTGCTCCTAATTGCTCCCAAGGATGTCTGATTAAATGGGTACTAATTGCAGCAGCAAATCTGCATAAACCCTTGTTGACCCATAGCATCAACACGCACAATTGAAAACATCGACCTAAGGGGTACCCCAATCTCCTTCGCAAGAGTGTTTGTGATGAATATTAAATGTAATCAATGTCGTTTTCATTAATCATTAAGAAAAATTAGATTGACTCAGTTTGTTTAGACAACTTTGCGATTTCTGATTCGGCTTTACTTGGTCTTTCCAGGCCCCGCTGTTGTCAGTGCATGGCCAAAATTGGCAGCACCACATTAGCTAAAAAACAGTGACTGGGTAACAGTAAGATGGGGGTCTAAGAAGTCAACATTTTGTCTCTCTGTAATCCTGACACGTCCTATCACAGACCTTGTGCCAGTAGAGGCTTTCAGCCTTAGCTAAAGTGTAAGGCTCAAAAGATCTTTGGAACTGGACAACATAGTGGCTGCATTTGCTGTAGCGAAAGCCCACAAGCGAAGATTTTGAAAGTTAAAATAACACCTTTACAGTCCATTTTTTGTGTTTTAATTTCTGTTATGTACACTTTTATTTTCTTAATTATGATATGTAGTTTATATTTGTATTACCATGTGCATCTTACAGTTGAAGTCAGAAGTTTTGATACACTTAGGGTGAATTCTTTAGAACTCACTTTAAAACCCTCCACAGATTTTATACTAACAAACTATAAATTTAGCATTTTGTTTAAGACATCTGTTATGTAGAACAAAAGTAATTTTCTCCAACAATATTCACAGACAGATTATTTTATTTTTATGTTGACAATATCAGTTCCAATGCGTCACACATTTTACATACACTTTAATTATGCCTTTAAACATTTTGGAAATTTCCAGAAAATTTCTTGCCTTTAGACAATTAGCTTTTGATAATTGGAGTCAACATATGGATGTAAAGGCCTCCCATCAATCTCGCTGCCTCTTTGCTTGAGAGAACGTGAAAATGAAAAGAAATCGGCCAAGAAATAAATTGTGGACCTCCTCAAGTGTGGTTCTTCCTTGAGAACAATTTCCAAATGCCTGAAGGTTCTATGCTATTCTGTACAAACAATAAAATGCAAGCATAAACACCTTGGGGCCACGCAGTCGTCATACTGGTCAGGAAGGAGATACATTCTTCCTCCTGAAGAAAAACTCACGTTGGCACAAAAATTGCAAATCAATCCCAGAAAACGGCAAAGGACATTGAAAAGATGCTGGAGGAAACTGGTAGACATACGGTCTATATCTGTAGTAAAACAAGCCCTATATCAACAAAACCTAAAAGGCTGCTCAGCAAGGAAGAAGCCACTACTCTAAAGCTGCCATAAAAAATCCACTCTGCATTTTTTAATGGCACACAGGGACAAAGATCTTACCTTCTGGAGAAATGTCCTCTGGTCTGATTAATTAAAGATTGAACTGTTTGCTATATTGACCATTATGTTTGGAGGAAAAAGGGTGAGGCTTGCAAGCCAAGGAACACCATTCCAATCATCAGGCATGGGTGTGGGAGCATCATGTTGTGGGATTGCTTTGCTGCTGGAGGGACTAATGCACTTTACAAAATAGATGGAATCATGAGGAAGGAAAATTATGTAGGCACATGGCAGCAATATCTCAAGAGTTCAGCAAGGATGTTGCAGCTCAGTTGCAAATGAGTCTTCCAAATGGACAATGACCCAAGCAATACCTTCAGAGTTTTGGCAAAATGGCTAAAGGAGAACAAGGTCAAGGTATTGGAGTGGTTATGACAGAACCCTCACCTCAATTCAATTGAAAACTTGTGGGCAGAACTGAAAAATCATGTGAGAGCAAGGAGGCCTACAAAGCTGTCCCAGTTGCACCAGTCCTGTCTGGGGGAATGGGCCAAGCTTCTTATTGTAAGAGGCTTGTAGAAGGCTACCCAAAATGTTTGACTGAATTTAACAATTTAAAGGCAAAGCTACCAAATATTAAAGTGCCTGTAAACTTGTGACCCACTGGAATTATAGTAAATAAAAAGTGAATGCTCTGTCTGTGAACATTGTTAGAAAAATGTACTTTTGCTCTGCACAAAGTAGAAGTTTTATATAATATGCCAAATGTATAGTTTATTAGTATAAAATCTGTGGAGGGGTTATAATGTGAGTTTTAAGTAATTCATCTTAAGTGCAGTATATGTAAACTTCTGAGTTTAACTGTACAGAGTTTCCTAGAGTCACTTCTACATTTGAAAGCTGTTTTAACTAAAAGCTAATGTGCATAACAGTTTTGCTGCAAAGTTGAAGCAAATGTTTTAAAATGAGTAGTAGTTCTTTGAGTTATTTACAGCAAATGAATGTCCTTAATTACCTGTACATGTTACCTTTGTATTTAAATTTTTTCTTTTTGACTCAAGTTTGTTCCTACGTTTCCACAGCAATCTTACACTTTTTAAGCATCACCTAAAAGTAACAGTATATGTGCAACAGTGTAAGTGGACTATTGTATACTGGCATCCAGTCTAAAATAGGACTTTCCTGTAATTGATGTTTCTGGAATAGAGTGTAGTGAAGGGACAGAATACAGTCAGCTGCTGATTTGTTTTTTTCCCAAGTTTCACCAAAAGAGCTCTTAAGAAGCAGGGAAACCTCATTAAAAGAAACTTTGTCTTATTGAATTGACAACATGTAATAACAGTAAGGCTTTTCATATAGTGTAATGAGTAAATCGTGTTAATCAGAAAACTGCAGGGTGACGCTGAATTTAAATTTACAGGGCTGTAATTAGCACACTTACACAATGAATTAGGGATGGGGCAATTTTTGACAGATGACTTCCTGGACAGTTTTATTTGCTTTGTATAGTAAAGGTTCTGTTTGAATGAATGAAAGTGTCTTTTTCCCCCCCAAATTTTGTTTTCTTATATTAACTCATTTCTTCTAGTACAAGTATGCAGAAGGCAGGAGCCAAATTTTAAATAATAGTTCTTACTATAAAAACCAAAAGCTGATGGCACCTAGAAAGAAAGGTATTGTTACTGAAAAATAACACAGCATAAAAAATAACTTTCCATTGTACTTCAGGGTTCTAGATCATACTATATTTTATGGCTGAAAGTCATTTTTGATGATCTATACTAATAAAAGGCAAAGCCCTCACTGACTCATTCACATACCTAAATTTAGAATTAATAGGAAACTAAAAAAAAAACTCCACGGTGGATTAATAAAGATTTAAAAAATAAGTTTCAAAGGAAAAAAACTGCTGTATAAGGTATTTAAGACTAATGACTGCAAAGTGAATCGTAGAGTGTATGAGAACATGAGGGCAACCATTAAGAAGGATATCAGGGAGGCTAAAAGACAGTTGGAGAGGAATATAGCAGATAGACAAAAGAAGACCCTAAGAGATTCTTTCAGTATTTTAGTAGTAAAAGAACAGTCAAGGAGGATGTCAAGTTCATCAGGAATAGTAAAGGGGAATTAAAAGATACAGACAATGAAATAGCAGATGCCCTAAACTTACCTTTTTTTGAGGTGTTTACAAGTGAGCAAGTGGACAACCTCCCAGGGGTAAACACGACTACTAAGGAGGTACTGAGGGATTTAGAAATTGTAGAGGGAGAAGTGCTGCTCAGATTAAATAAGATGAAATCAAATAAATCACCAGGACCAGATATTTATCCTCGTGTTCTTTAGGAGGTTAGTGAGTACATATATAAGCCCTTCACACACATTTTTAGGAAGTCGGTGCGCACTGGAGAGATTCCGAAGGACTTGAAAATGGCAAATATCATCCCATTATATAAAAAGGGTGACAGGGCAGATCCAGGCAACTATAGGCCAGTAAGCGTAACATGCATCACAGGAAAATTAATGGAAGGAATTATTAAGGATAGGATTGAGCAACACATGGCAAGGACAGGAGTTATTCTGAACAGTCAGCATGGGTTCAGAAGAGGGAGGGCGTGTTTTACTAACATGCTGGAATTCTATGAGGAGGCAACAAAAGGATATGATCAAAGTGGAGCTTATGATATTATTTATCTGGACTTTCAGAAAGCATTTGATAAGGTGCCACATGAGAGGTTGGGCATCAAGTTAAAAGAAGTGGGAGTTCAGGGTGATGTTTTTAGATGGGTACAGAATTGACTCAGACACAGGAAGCAGAGGGTGATGGTGCGAGGAACCTCATCAGAACTGGCCAATGTTAAGAGTGGTGTTCCACAGGGGTCAGTGCTAGGGCCACTGCTATTTTTAATATATATAAATGATTTAGATAGGAATATAAGTAACAAGCTGGTTAAGCTTGCAGATGATACCAAGATAGGTGCATTAGCAGATGATTTGGAATCTGTTATATCATTACAGAAGGACTTGGATAGCATATAGGCTTGGGCAGATTTGTGGCAGATGAAATTTAATGTCCGTAAATGTAAAGTATTACACACAGGAAGTAAAAATATTAGGTTTGAATACACAAAAAGGACATAGCAGCGCTAGAAAAGGTCCAGAGAAGAGCGACTAGGCTCATTCCAGCGATACATGGGTTGAATTATGAGGAAAGATTAAAAGAGCTAAGACTTTACAGTTTAAGCAAAAGAAGATTAAGAGGTGACATGATTAAAGTGTTTAAAATTATGAATGAAATTAGTACAGTGGATCGAGACTTGTATTTTAAAATGAGTTCATCAAGAACACGGGGACACAGTTGGAAACTTGTTAAGGATAAATTTCGCACATTCATTAGGACGTTTTTCTTTACACAAAGAACGATAGACACTTGAAATAAGCTACCAAGTAGGCTGGTGTTATAATTGCAAGACAGAAAAACAAATTATCTATTCAAGAATGTCAAATTTTAGGTCGCGATAGAAAAAGCGGCATGAGCTGATAATGAATGTCAAAAAAAAGAAAATGAACGAAAAGCTGCTGCATATAATAAAAATCAAGAAAACAGAGAATCGTCCGAGAACACTATGCTAACATAAATGCAAAAAAGCAACATTTTATCAAATGTAAGTTGGATGATAAAGTAATTCGTAATATTGTTTTTGATGTGACGATCATGCAATTACATTTTTTATTTACTATAGATTAGCTTTTTTACATCTACTTTTACTTTTTACTACATTTTATTATTCATTTGAGCCACAAGATAGTGGGTGGGCATCCACTCCTGGGGGTTACCAAGCAAGCAGGAGCTGAGCCCCCTTGTTATACCAAAAAAATAAAATAGTTTTGCAAGTACACAGTCCTTTAGGCATTTAAAATCTGCCAGTCCCATTTGTATGCTTCCCACTGAACAAGCCTACAACTATTTAGTTGCCATATTCACACTACATACAGCTACTTTATGCTGTAGTTACTTTAGTGAACATATTACAGCATATAACATTCTATTTTTCAATGCACAATAACACCATTAAGATGGAAAGATCCACAAGTGATTCTGCCTTATGCAATCTCATTTGCAGCTGAAAAAGTATTTCTGGTGGGGGGACTTTGGCCATATTTAAAAGACCTTTTAAGTGTTTCAATGAATGAAGATTCAACGTACCACATGTAATGTGTTTTGTCAAGTGGAAATACTGGTTTTCAGGAACTCTTCATCAAAACTATATAAAAATAAGGGCTACTGCTGTTGTGCCTAGGCAAAGGGCGAGAGCACAGGTCAAAATCACATACTACCACATTAAATAGAATGTCAGATTAAATTGTGTGATGCAGGCAATATTGACACTCTGTTCATTGTGGCAGGATGTGATCTCCGATGCAGCCAACTACGTAAGTGGTGTTAAACATGTGGCCAGCTGTCCAACCCTATAATAGTTGAACTCTGTTGTAGAAATACATCTCTGATAAAATCCCCCTCAAATATGTTTTTAAGAATGCTGAAGGAAGGATAAATTGCTTTCACTGCACAGTTACATAACAAAAGTATACTGTTGTTGGTTGTTTCTAATTTTAATAAAAAGTTTGTCAAAAAAGGCTGCCTGGATTATTTTCAGCACTGTTCAAGAACTTTTTTGGCTTTATACAAAACAAGGAAAGATCCTATAGGTCTTGTACTTTTGGTATTTAAGCACACATACATTGGATAATTTTAAAGTTTCTATTTGAGTAGTTTTCTCATGGGAAACTTTTAAATGCATAGTTTTCAATTACGGAATCTCTAAATTTGCTCAAGTATGGCTGTTGGGTACTTTATACAACACTGGCCAGGAGAAATGCATTTGCAACACCACATTTAATCTTTTAAGAAAAAGAGAACAAGTCTTTGGTGACAATTGGGGTCCGATTTTTGATTAGTATCTTGGAATGATTTATTAAAACAGTTGAGAACTCAACTGTACGGAGCCCAGCTTATTAGAAGGTTGCTCTCTTGATTTGGCCTTAAAAGCACACCAGTTTAATCTGCCCTTTTATTTCTACAACAACTGTAGCTGTTCTGTTTTAAACAAACAGACATTGCAGCCACAGTTTTATTTGATTGAAAATGCCTATTCTCTGGATTTGCATATTACAAATGCACACGAACCATATTAAATGGATTTAAAAATGTTTTGGCTAACTAGAAATTAAACACACTAGTGTCCTTAGCTGTGTAGATTTAGTGTGTGTGTGTGTGTGAGTGTATTTTTCTTTAGAAAGTAATGATCCATAACTTTTCTCACCTAGGCAGGCTTGAGTTATTAGACATTTACATGGACTACAGTTGGAAGCTTGTGTGAGTTAAGATACAACAGTTGAAAAATGTGTTGTTTTCAATGGTGCAAATTAAAAGAAAAATGTCAAGATGTTTTCTATAATCTGTTTTTCCATCCAGGCTAAAAAGGCAAATTAGATGGGTTTTTTTTGTTTGTTTGTTTTTCAATAGCGTGTTAAAAAATAGGAGAACACCACTTCTTTCATTTTAATTTCAAGTGTAACAATGAACTTCTGTAGTACTGTGAATGAGCACAAGCACATTACCCAAAAAGGGAAAAATAGGACCCATTAGACAAGAGCAACACAATTATTTAGAAAAGCTGCATAGTGCAGTTATCAAACTCGTTGTAGAGCTAGATTCATTCATAATGTTTATGCAGTTTCCATACATTAAGTGACTAACACCTTGCTTTATTTGCTAACATGCGTGAGATGTTTTGTTTGCATAGTCCTAATTTTGTATCCAGTTACTTGCTGTTTACCAAATAGAGAACGTAGGTGGTACATCATAGATGATGTGGGTCTGTGTGATAAATTAGAATTATATCTAATGTGGAGTACTGTAGTCCATTATAATGTGAAGTTTCAGTTTGACTTCAAGTGATTTTTACTTCAGTGCAGCACAACACTGATGTCTGGGGTTATAAAGTATTACATATTTTTAGAGAGTAGTGGTGTAATTCCAGGTGTTAAGCCATACTTCAAATCATGTGGTCTAATTTGACCATATACTGTTACTTCCTTCTGTTTGTGATTAAATAAAGGTGCAAAATGATCATGTTAAAAAAATTTGTCTCATGCATCAAGAGAAGATGATATTCAAAAATCCACCAACTGTTAAGAACATTTATATTTGTTAGTTCTTCAAATTAAATAAATTATCAGATTTTTGTTTGTGATTAGACTGACATGTGCACAACCTCTTTTCAGTGTCTTGTTGTTTACACTCCTACTCAGTGATTGTTGAGATCCATGCTTTTAATGCATTGTCCAAAGCAGAACTGAATTTTGTTTACAGGGTCAGAGAATTCGCTAATTTGGGCTGGAGCTAGTTAAATTCTAGTTAATTTAATTTTTATTTGGACTTCTGTCTTGGTCTCGATGTTGACTTGATCTTGACTAGTTCTGGTCTTGGATTCAATAAAAACGATCTTGAACATAGTTCTAAGCAGGCTGTGTGTTCACCCTATGATGGAGTGGTGGCCTGTCGGTGTAGTTTTCCTGTCTTGAGTCTCGTGCTTGCTCAGATAGGCTACAGCTGACCTGTTACCCTGTCCTGAATAAGCAGGATAGGAAGATGATTAGAAGGATAACTGGATACCTACATGTGCCTGATCAGTATTTTTTTCTTTCTAAAGGAGATCTGTATTCGCAACAGTAGGCAAACTTTGTTGTATAAAGAAATATGCTTCCATATAGTGAAAGAATAAAGCAATCGTAATTGTACCTTTTTCAGTTATTCTTGTCTAGTTGTTCACAGAATAGGGACATCAGTTCACATATGTACAGTGGCATGCAAAGGTTTTGGCACCCTTGCTTAAAATGTGAACTGTGAATAGTTAAATGAACAGAAGATCAACTTTTCACCAAAGGGCATAAAATTAAAGATGACACATTTCTTTTCAGCAATTCATGCATGGTTAGTGTATTTTTGTTTTATACAACTGTACAGTGAAAAAAGTAAAGGAACACTATGCAAAAGTCAGGGCACCCCAAGATATTTGAAGTCTCTGATAACTTTTACCAAGGTCTCGGACCTTAATTGTTAGGGCTTGTTCACGCTATGGCTTGTTAGCAGTCATCGTCGGGCTTAAACAGGCTGGTTTTAAAGTTTTATTGTAGCTGCTGAAAAGTAAGGCAGGATCAAGCACGGGTCAAACGTGTGCCGAAAGAAATCTCTCAGTCCAAATGTTCGTTTTAAAAGATTTAGAGAAAATTCAAAACAAACAG
This sequence comes from Polypterus senegalus, assembly GCF_016835505.1. Lineage (NCBI taxonomy): Eukaryota > Metazoa > Chordata > Cladistia > Polypteriformes > Polypteridae > Polypterus > Polypterus senegalus. The sequence goes on from NC_053164.1 coordinate 151,248,816, forward strand.
TCCACACAAGAATAAAGAAAAGGGAACGTAGAATAAAAGGCAAAAAAAAAAATTGGTTAAAATGTCACTTCTCAAAACTTAGCTTTTCTTGTCAAACTTCATTCATTTCTATACTTAAAGATGCTTTACTTTGCCTTCAGTACACTCTAAACGCATAACACTGCACATTCAATAAAGCATATTGCGTTACATACTATTGGGCACATTAAGGCACAGTTTAAAATCGTGTATAGTAAGAGAGACAAGAAATAGTTAGAATATACTAATTCATTTCAGCTTGTGGGAGTTATAAGAATCTCCCATAGACTAGGCACTAGTATATGGGCAAATGCAGTGTTTATTATAACTTAAATAACTAGCAAATGGCTGTTATACCTACAACCAGATAATGATCTGAAACGTGCCTCAAAATCGGAAAACTGAGTACGTCAAGAGCCACAAGCTGACAGTTTTGCCATGGCCCTCACAGTCCACCAAACTAAACATCACTGAAAACTGTGGATAGATTTCAAAAGGGCAGTGTATGTAAGATGGCCCAAAAGTCTTGCAGAATTAGAAGCCTTTTGCAAGGATGAACAGGCAAAAATGTACCAAATAAGAACTGAAAGACTCTTACCTGGCTACAAAAAGCATTCCAGTCTGTGATACCTGCACTAATAAATTTAGGAGCAATGTTCATTTTTAGTGACTGCTAGTCTGGAGTGAAATGATAAATGTTTAGGAGACCAAGAGGCTAGTGACTCCTTAACACTTTCACAGATTTATTGATAACTTGAGGTAATGGTGCTTTGTAGCAGGAGATAACTATAGGTACTAAAATATTCAAATTAATTTACCAGTGGCATGGAAAAGAGGAAGACATATTAGCAAGAGAGGGAAGTTTTAGAAAAAAAATAGATTAAGGCCAATTAATCCTATAACCAGATACACTATCAAAAGAACTGAAGTGTGGGTGAATTGGGGGGCAACGGCAGCATTACAAAAAAAACTGGAAAATATCAGTATGAAGGGAATATTAATATTCTGTGAAATAGATTGTGATAGGAGACCTTAAATCTTGAATTAAAGCAGAGATCTTAAAAAGTTGCCTAGCATCTGTGAAATTTTTAAAAAGGATCAAGATATATTTGAATATGTAAATATTACAGTTTTGTTGGAAGATTATAAAGTTTTTATCATGTTAAAATAAGTTAAAGTTTACATAATGGAAAGATTTCTCTGCATCAATTGACAGAATGGAAGTTGGTTAAAGCAAGAGTAGGGGCTGCATCTAAAGTATGCAGTAGATATGTTATCTGCTGCATAGTAGAATCAAATTAAACCAGACTAGATTATCTTAAAAATAACCTATTTTAGATGTCTAGTTAAAAGTTTTGTCAGTAATTTTGCATCAGAATCCATCCATAAAATAGGGTGACCTTTTAGAACAATCTGTGGACTTGCAAGATTTTAAAAGGAATGTTATTATAATAGAGTTGATTGCAGGATTCAGCTTGAATGGAGAGATGGCTGAGTTCACTATTTACAGATATAATGCCACCAGCTGTATCTAAAGCACAGAATAAATCTGGGTACAAACTGGAACCACCATTGGACATATCAAAATAACAGCTTCTTCCAGTTTTGATGTTGGTGTTGGGAAATTCCATCTTTCATTGTTAACCTATGAAATGTTTACTTAAAAAGGAACTGGGTTCAGTGAGGGGAGTATTAGAATTTCCATGTAAAAGTTCACATTTAGAACTCCAGAAAATGTATTGATCGATGAAGTATTTGTCAGGATGTCTACTTTATTTTTCATATCTGGAATGGATGCAAGCACTTGACATCTTTGCTGCTTTAGTGCTAAATCTTTATAGAAGAGGAATTTCCTACATAGTTTAAAGATGGCAAAGATCTGGGGAAGACAACAAAAAAATCAGTCGGGGCCGAAGGGAAGCTGAGTGGAGCAAAGTATACCCTTTAGGAAAATCTGTCCCGCTACACTCTGGACCTCAAACTGGGCTAAAGGTTTGCCTCCCAACAGTAAAATGATACTAAGCACAAACCAAAAACAATGTACAGAATTGGCTTGAGATGAAGTCTGGGACTGTCTGTGTGGCACGGCCACAGCCCATAGTTTAACCTAATCAAACATCTCTGAAAAGCCATGGAGAAGAACTGTCTACTATCCCTCTCCATTCATCCTGGCAGTGCATGATGGAATCTGCAGAAGATTAGCCGAAAGTACCTAAATCCTGATATGTGAAGCTTTTCACAACATACCCAAGAAGAATTCAGGTTGTAATTGCTGCCAGAGGTGCTTCAGCAAAGTGCTGTACATAGCAAAAGCGCTAAATAATTCTGTCAATTGTAATATTTCATTTTTTCTGTTTGTAATTTGCAAAAATGTCTAAAATCTTGTTTAAAGTTTGTTAATTATGGAATTTAAGGTGGCACAGGATTACAAGTTTTTTCGTAGGCTTCAGGGATTCTAGTGCAGCCTATGATGAACCAGTCATCTGAAAAGTTCTGTAGGTGGCAAGTGCTGGTATTGTGCTGGAAGTCTGTGTAGAGGGTAAACAAGATGGAAGACATGACAGTTTCCTAAGGTGCTCCAGTATTACACACCACTATTTTTGACACAGAGTTCCTGAACCTGCTGTCTGTCTATTCAGTAGTCCATGATCCAGGCGACTGTGTGAGCATCAAGATTAGAAGCCTTGAGTTTTTGCGCCCATTTGATGAGGTGGAATGGTGTTAAAAGCACAGGGAAAGTAAAAACATTATTCTGACTGTGGTACCAGCTTCGTCCAAATTGGAGTAGGCTCTGTGAAGCATGTAGATGAGAGCATCCTCTACACCTATATATGCCTGATCGACAATCTGCAGAGGATCCAAATGTTCTGGAACCAGGGGTCGTAGTTGTTTTACGGGCAGCCTCTCAAAGGTCTTAATGCTGTTTTGAAGTAAGGACAGCTGGTCTGAAGACCTTAGGAACACTGGAATGCCCTTTCTTTGGTACTGGGAAAAATCCAGGGGGAAGAACAACAGGTGCTGAAGGACCTCATAGAGCTGGTTGGCACATGTTTTCAGCACCCTAGGGCTGACTCTATCTATCTCTAAAGCCTTGTTTATGCAGAGTTTTCCCAGCTGTCTCCTCACTTAATCAGCAGAGACATACAATCCAGGGAATTGACGGGGGCTGGAGAGCAGACGTGTGATGTCATTGTAGGTCATGCAGATGGCAGCTTGGATTTCGGAATCTCCTCAGCTTACTCGCTGAGGGTAGCAGTGTTAGGGGAGGGCTGAACTGACAAGGGGTCAGACCTATTGAAGAACTGGTTCAGTTAATTAGCTGTGTTCTTGTTTCCTCCCTCTGAATGTTTAACAGTCTTGCTTGTAGCCAGTGATAGCCCCACACTTTCTTCATGTTGTTTTGTTTCAACTTCTGCTCAAGTTTGTCTCTGTAGTGGGCTTTCCGATCACAGAGCTGCTTCTTCAGTTCTGACTGCACCTACTTGATTTCATCCTTTTCTCCAGACCTGATCCATGGCTTGCTGTTGGGAGATCAGCACACTGTCTTTATTGGAACTGTGTTATCCTGACAAAGCTTGGGGTTGTCTATGATACAATGCAATTCCTCAATGTCCTGGCCGTGTGACTCAAAAAGCATATCCCAGTCAGTGTTTTCAAAGACATCCTTCAGAGCTTCCTCAGCCTCATTTGTACATACCTGCATGGCCTTGGTGGTGGATGACAACCTGTGCACAATGGGTGTTCATGCAGGTATGAACTCTACCAAATTATGGTCCAATCAGCCTAAACATGGCAAAGGAACAGTTATATTCTAGTTTAACATTGGCATTTAATAAATCTAGGGTACTGTTTTCTCTTGTTGTGCAGTCTAAAAATAAATGATTTGAGGCCCTGTATCTGAAAACTTGCCCCTCCAATGTTGCTTTAAGGTCAGCATCTTGGGCTTTTAATGTACACTCAGGTTTGTAAGTAATACGTCCTTTTAGCTAAAAAGGGTCTTAGGATTTATAAGGCCCTATAAGGATTTATATGTGAAAAGGAGGACTTTGAAAAGGGCTTTAAGCTTAACAAGAAGCTGTGTAAAGACGTAATCCTTTTGAATTCTTGTAATGATTCTTGCATGATTATTTGCAGCACAAATGCTATAAAGATTCTGTGGGCCTTTGTCACCTTGTCAGACTGTCCTACAATTCTTACATTCTTTTGTACTTGGTCTGAAAGTTTTAATTTTAGTGTTGCAATCTCTCTGACTACTCTGATTTCACTAACCTTTTCAAGAGGCACAGATAAATGAAGAAAGTGTATCTCCTCTTTTCATCTGAAATTGTACCGATTTAATATGGGATATCCGAATGGATCACAGATATATATAATGAGATTGCATAAGGGCATTCATTGTGCTTGTATGCTCCCTAAGGAAATCCTTCATCTCTCAGTATGAGGAGTGTGACTCACTGGGGTCCATGGGAGGCTTTAAGGACTTCTCCAGTGACATTTTGCACTGGCTTTTGACTTGGGCTTAGTCTCTGGACAGTTCCTACCATAATCCCTATAATACGTTGTTCATCTCAAAGCTTTTGTTTACATTTAGACAAGGAAGATTCCACCTTGACTGCAATAATTTTATACAGTAGACAATAGCAGGCTTGTTTGGTTTAATAAACAGAGGCTTTTTTAAGTAGCTCCCGTGCTTGGAGTTCTCTTTTGAGGGAGATGAAACAATTTCAAAGCATGTTAAATTAAGCAGGTGGAGAGTGTGTGTAATATACAGTACATGATTTAGCTGATGTCAATAAATGGAAACTATGCTTTGATTACAGAAAATTATATTTAAAGCCACAATTAGAATAGTGTGCTGTTTACATAACCTGTTTTGAAACCGCTGTCCTCATTGCTGTGCAATAATTGGTGAAGTATTGTACTTAAAGCAATACTTCATCCAAAAATTATTTTTTATGTTACCTAGCCCATGTGTTTTGTTGTGGTGGCCAAGAACAAAAATTTGTCTCCTCTTTTCATGGAGAAGGTTGATAAACAAAGCTTTTTAAATAGTTACTTCTGAGCTTTTGAATTGAATAACTGATTCTTGCCAAGTGAATAAGAGGGAGATGTGGTTCTTCAGTTCAAAAGCTTGATCTGGTTTGAATGCATTTTCTGTTTGTGCACTGTTCTGATTTTCCTGAAGTAGTTATTTCAAAATTATTTAGCAAAAAAATAATGCAGTTTCTTACATTGTGATTATACGCATACAGTGACTTGACATGGATTATGTGATGAGTGAGATTTTTTTCATGGGCATTTTTGATACAGTTTGCTATTATCTAGCATTGGTATCCATTAGTCATCTGTGGTGTCTGAAGCTTTTTATCTATTCTCTATCAATACATGAAATCAGTTTTGTCTATCATTCCAAACCACATGGGCAGTTCACTTATACAAAAATATTTTTGGGTAGAGTATTCCTTTAAAGGCGTTAAGGAGTAAAACCAATTCATTAATGAATATTAATGAGCATTATTTTGGACATATTTAAGTTGTCACAAAAATGGTTATCAAGACTATCAGGTCATTGTGGTTTTGTATCAGACTGAGACTACAAGGGACAGTCAAAAAGTTCCCAGGATTGTGATATAGTGGGAGAGTGAGAGATCAGATTAAACACACATTGTTGTGGTGGGGAACGCAACACGTTTGTAGACCAGTTACAACAGGTCTGGATTAGTTTTGCATTGTAGTATTGTTTTAATTACCGTATGAGTTAGACATGTGCATAGTCATTCAGTGCATTTTTGCAGACTGAACAACGTACTAACATCAAGTTCATTTGCAAATTGTTGAAATCAGCTTCAGATATGCAGTGTCGCTAGCTCTGAATGACTATGCAAATGTCTAACTCAAATAGTAATTAAAACAATACTACACACTGAAACCAATCCAGATCTGTTGTAACTAGTCAACAGACATACTGTGCTCCCCTCAACAGCAATGTGTGTGTAATTAGATCTCTCACTTTTCCACTGCCCCTTGTATTTTTGCTTTTATAGAGTCAATATTGTTTGTTTCTCCTTCCTAGTAAGGATCACTCAAGACCCCATCAATCTGCAGCCGCTTTCTCCAGCATATTTAAGTCTTCTATTGTAATTTACTCTTACTTAGCACACCTTGCCAATGGTTGCATTCTGTTTCTTTCATACATTTTTGTAGCCTGGCATGATCCTGCTACTCGAACAGCTCATGATGAAGCAGTTCCAGGTATAGATACACCCTGTGAGATTTGGTACTTTTCATGCACAACTGTCAATCCCCCGATTCATTTAGTTTAATTGTATACTTGTTAGAGTTAAGGTTACATTTTCACTACTGGTCTAACACTGTCTGATTCTGCAGTTTAATTTGAATTCCCAGTTTATTTTGTTGTTATGTATTGTTTCATTGTACTCATTTTAAAGTTTTCATTAATGCTGCATTAGGAAACTATGTTGGCCATAGCAAAAGTGGAGGAACAAAAGAGAAAGGATGAGGAGAGAAAATGTCTACTGCTGTTGACAGCTCAGAGAAAAGAGGAAGCAAAAATCCTGGAGGAGGAGAAGCGTCAAGCAATGGAAGAGAAAGTCAAAGCAATGGAAGGTAGAGCATGCCAGTTGAGTTTTCCAAATCTCTAAGTGGATTCTTGAAATTCTGCCTTCCCTTTAAAGTATGTTTTAGTTGTGATGATTTTTATTCTTGTGTTTTTAAATGTGTCCTATTTACATGGTATGCCATAGTAAAATACTTGGATTTTAGAGTATTATTAATTTAAACATTTATTTTCTTTTTGGTTAGGTGGAGGAATGTATATTTTAACTTTTGATATGGTCTTGATCAATGCTTGTAGTAAACACAGTTTCCTCTTTCCACCTTGACTTTGCAAAGCCTAATTTATGGTTTATTAAGACTTTTTATTGTGATAAAAATGTTTACATTCCATAAACCAAAAAAAAATCTGTGAAAAACCATAATGTATCCATAAAGGTCAACAACATCCACCCACAAGCCCAACCTTCCACTTTCCCAGAATTACCTTGTAAAAATGCTTCCTTTTAGGATTAAAATTTCTGATGCCCATGTAGACCAACAAGAAAGGCTAGACGAACACAAATCAGACCCAGAGTAGAAAAATAGTAAGAAATTTAGGGATTATGATTAGTGGCATAGTGCACACTGAAAGCCAACAAGCTAAGAACCAATTTAAACCATTTCTTTATATTGGAGCCAGATGATCCATTGATCCACACTGCTGAAAGTTCAAGTAATGTTAAGTTAAAGGGATATTTTCCAGATGTTTACAGAGTGAATGATGAGATTTCCAGGGAGAAACTAACATTAATTTGGCAGAGATGGTATCCAAAAAGACCTCTGCTTGATACATGTCATGATAAAAGAAGAGCGGTCCAGGGGCCTCATGTATAACGTTGTGCGTAGAACTCGTACTATAACAAGCCGAAATGTGCTTACGCACAGAAAAATCCAGATTCAGGAATCTGTGCGTACTCCAACTTCCACGTTCTTCCACTACATAAATCCCGATCAGCATGAAAAGTAATGCTCGTGCACGCGCTTTATGTAACGCCCCAACTACTCCTAGAATTACGCCTATTTGAATATGCAAATTAATATAAAACGTCCTTAAGCTCAGCCTACTGTGAAAAGACAATGGGAAAAGCACGGGGGAAAATATAAGAATTTCAGCGAATACCAAGTGGAGGCAAAGGAAAAACATACTATTTGTTCAAATAAACCGTGGTATAATCAACAAAAGGAAGTTGATCGAGTGACATAGCGTGTTGGAGAAACTTGAAAGCTCACGTTCACAAAATCGCACAGTGCCGGAAATAAAAAAGAAGTCACATATCAGTCACCATGAAAAGGCGAGTTGTAGCCCACTGTCTGAGTGTCATAAGAAAGCTTATTAGGGTACAGAGAAAAAAAGCACACAGTGGGGGAAAAAGCACAAAATGTCAACTTCAGTCTCGACATTTCCACTTTAATCATGTAGTTTATTTTGTCATTAAAGTAGAACATCATAAACTTCATCTTAAAACCATTTAATTAACAAGTTACTCAAATCACATCGTAATTAAAGTAGCACATTAAATGCTTTGTTTTGTATTTGATCTTCTATGTGCTCTATATTTCTCTTCCTCCAACTGGACACAGAATCCATTACATTCGTGATATTACAGCTCTCTGAATAACTAAAATACTGAGATATATACGCAATATCATTTTTATGATGAAAGGAGTTAAAGCACGTTATTAAACATGTGTTTCACTTCGATGAAATAGTTTATTGCAGCAGTACTCGGGCGGCTCTAGGCTTGTGGTGGCACTGGGCAGAGGAAGAATCGGTGGCTCCTTCGCCCGCCAATGTCAGTAAGGTAGCTTATGCACAGTGGATGGCCACGTCTGTTGCAGACACTGCATAGCTGCCTCGTGCTCATGACACAAGCATTTAACTTTTGCTGAAGCTGTATACCGATAATTCTCTTTCCAATCAGCTGCTGCTGTGATTCACACTTGGATACAGTGATATAAATACTCCCGAGTGGTGCAGTAAGAGTAATATGGAAAAAGATGATCCCCTGTGGCAACTCCTAACGGGAGCAGCTGAAAGAAGGAGGTGCAGTGAGAGTAACAACGCTAAAGCAGTTATGGTATTTGGAATACTATGGCTATTCCCCGGACCATTATATTGCTACAAGTTAATTACAATCAGATGCATTACACTAATAAACAATATGTTGTTAGTTTCAGTGTATTTATAAAGCAGCGTCAGAAAAATAAGGTGTAACCACACAGGAACAGTAGCACTGCTTTGACGCTGGGTGCCGCCAGTCTGCAAAACCAAGCGGAGAACTTGTGTACGACAAGGTATGAGGTACCGTGCAAAAATGCGTGGCTTTACGCCAAGTGTAGGTTTTATACATCGTGATTTGAACGTGGAAAAGTTCTTACGCAACATTTCTGTGTGTACGTACCATTTATACATGAGGCCCCAGGAGAAGAAATAGAACAGACAAAAAGTAAATATTAGCAGAGAAAATAATGGATAGGAGATATTCATGATAACGGAAGAAACTGGAGGGCAGTCCCAAAACGTGAAGAAAGTCCCAAGGACATTTAAAGGAAAACTGACAGATGGGATCAGTAACCAAATGTAAAGCATAACATTTATGAGGGGTGACGCACAAGCAATGTAATATGAATGCTGGTATTTGAGTTTTGTAGGATGCCAAGATATTAAGGACAGCTTGCCACAAGATAGGGGAGAAGAGAGGAGATTATCCTGCCAGATTGAAAATAAGAGGTCTGGTAGATGCCTTTTGGAGACATGCATTTTGGCATAATACTTGGTTAAAGTTTGGAGATAGTAAGGAGGAAAATTTATAAAGTGGGTGGGAAGGGAGTATGAATGATTTTGGAACCCCATTTGGCTTAAGGACTGATCTGATTTAAAAATAGAAAAGAAAAAAGTAGTAGTAACAGAAAACCTAGACCAAAGTAATTTTGAACATTCCAAGTCCAAAGTCAATATAAGTAACACCAAGCATGCTGATGCCTTGTCCAGCCTGTGGCTAAAAAGAGATGAGACTGCCACTAATTTAAGAAAAAAAAAAGCCAGATTCTCGAAGAAAAGGGGTATGGCAGTGCCAAACTAGAGTTGTGACAATTTGTTTCTCCATGTTCAGCTAAGTTGACAGAGCACATGAGACTGAGGGACTTTAAGTAGGGAGACATGAATTTAATTTCAGGGCACTAGAGGGACAGCCTGTCCTCAGATTTATCATGAATCAAAGTATAGTGCTTAATGGAAGGTCTCTTACTATTCCATAGAAAGGTAGACAAAAGTGACCCGACTTCTGACTAATGTTTTATGGGGGAAACCGGGAACATGGCACTAACAAAATTTAAAATGAGAAACTATACTCATTTTCATAGTTGTCAATCTGGAACAAAGTGCAAGCAAGGACTAGGAGGCTACAGTAATTATATGCTAGTACGTTCTGCAGAAATTGAGCAAGTTAAGCTTAAAGTTTGATGCTTAAATAATTTGAATGAATTTGCCAAAGGGATATACAATGTAAAAACTGACTTGTGGCATAGTTGGTTCAATGGAGATAGAGTATACTTTGCCCAACTAGTTAATTAATTAATTGCTGTGTTTTAGCTTTCTCATTTGATGTGTTGTATATGCTTCCTTATCCCCATAAGGTCTGCTTTCCTCAAATTATAAGTCTTCATTTGTGCGTTTTCAAAGATTATCTCTGATTTTACCATGTTGTGATCAGTGCCGCTTAAAGTATCAGTAATTTCTGTTCTTGTTTCTCTGTTTATTGCTTGAAAAGATGAGATCTAGACAAGCATCACCATTTGTTAGGTTTGAGACATACTGGGGAAGGAAAAAAAACAATCATTTGCCATCTGCACCATTTCAGTTTCCTCTTTTGTATTCCAGATAGGATCTTTGCAATCAATGTTTGGAAAGTTAAAATCGCCCATGACCACTATGCCCTCTTTGTTGCACATGTCTTATATTAAATAATGTTTTTATCTAACCAGATCTCTTCCATTCTTCCTTACTACCTTAAGCTACAATGATTCTGATGTTTCCTTCTTCCATATTGAAGATGTAGGCTTGAATATTATTTTTCACAAATAGAGCCTTTCTTGAAGCATCTGTACCTACTAATATTCTTATCCATCATTCTTATTTAGTCATGATTCTATAGTTCCTATATTCTCATAGTCCATAGTCAATGATGTTGTCTCTAGTTGATGCATTTCTAAGGGCTTGTTTATACTTCAGTTACTTGAGTTGCAGTACCAGCAAAAAGTCGGGGGGTGTTTGGGCGCAGTGTGATTAAAGTTGGAATGTGCCATCAGAGTCTCTGTTTACTATCTACTTGTGACAGAAAGCCGCTATCCGGATCCTACGAGATTGATGTGCACGCTTTGATGTTTAATGAATGGTTTGATGTAGTGAAGCAATACCGACATACAGATGCATTCGTGGTGCTTTTATATTCAAGCATCGCATATTCCTGATCATAATGACACGATGCATTTTAAAAGTCTCACATACCATCTTTTGTGCCGTCTTCTTTTTTCTGGGGCTTCCTCCTGACCTGACAGGAGCAGCAAACATCAATAGATAATCACACAAAACACATTAAATGTATGATATTCCAACTCTCTGCACATTTAGACTCCTTAGGTTTATACTTGATATCACTTTCATGATTAAATGCATTAAAGTATGTATTTTACAGATAAATCATTAATTTCGTTTAAATAATGAATACTGTTGTTAATTACACACATGTTGCAGGGAGTCACGTCGCTGGTATTCCCTGCCTGGACTTTACATGTTTTCCTGCTGAGTTTCCACAGTGTGCTCCAATTTCCTTCCAAAGATATGCAGATTTGGTGACACTAAAATGATACTAGTGTATGTAATTGCTTGTATTGACCTTATGATGAGCTGATGCCCCGTCTAGGGATTGTTTGTACCTCGTACTCAATGCTAGCTGGAATGGACTCATCCCTGGATTGATGAATAGAATCTTTAAACATTTTTTTCAGAGATATTGCAGTAAGGTGTCATCGGAATTTAATGGATGTTTCAGGCAATTCACAGCACAGCAAAGCCAAACCTGTTCTCACCATGATGATATCTCGCACTGCCACCTGCTGGATTCCTCCAGATTTACGTAAAGTATGCGCGCAAGTATAAACCATAAAATGCTTGCATAGCAGGAGCGTCCACTGGAGCATGTGTCGCATTGCATGAAGTATAAACCTGGCCTAATGCTGCTTGTATTAAGTGGTAAACATTTTAAATGAGGAAAGTTACTTTTTGTGTTTTTTAGTTGCATTTTCATAGGTGGAGTTGGCTGTTTTTGTTGTGTGGGGTTTTTGTGTGTGTGTGTGTGTGTGTGTTTGTGTTAAACCCCATCCTCCCCTAACGCAACCCCCCAACCACACTCTATTTTAAGCAGTTGCACAGTTCCTTGAAGATTCTAACTCCTAGAATGTTTGTCCCTTTCTCTTGTAGATTTACAATAGTCCATCTCATTGGTTTGTACTTTATTATTCAGTGTTTAAAAACAAAGGGGCTTTCTTGGATATACTTTATTAAACCCTGAGCAGAATTTGTCTCCTCACATGACTTTTGGAGATCAGAGTGCAAGGTCAGCCATTCTAGCAGTAACAGATTTAAACCGGCAACCTTCCAGATACCAGCATAGATGCTTCGCCTTACAGCCACTACTTAGCCCTGCGATAAGCTCAGGGGTCATGGAGAAAAAAAAGTAGGCACAACTGCTCAGCCTATCATGGACAAAGAAAAAAGGCATAGGAGAAAGTTTTCATTTACCTGTTTTACTGCTCCTTCCCAGGTTAGCACGGTAGCTGTGTTTAAGCACAAGGTTGGGTCTATAAGCACCCAATAGCAAGCTGTGGACTCGATCTAGATGGGGCCGAGCCATCTGTCTGAAACCAGTCTTTCGGGCACGCTCACAGTCTCCAATGGCCAAGTGCTGAGCCATACTTCCGTAACCGCTGCAGGGGAGAAGGAGAAAATGTTATGGATAAGCGCATTTATAAGAGTCTGAACAAGTAGTCATGACGTTGGCAAGGCAGATTGCAAATTGCACCTGAGCTCAAATTGGCATTTGGTGCACGTCCCGGCGTAAGAGTTTATTGGGGGGACCGTAGGTAATGTAAATGGGGATGGATTGACAAAGGGCTCACGGTATAAAACCATGGTGCAAACTGCCAAGGGTCGTTAGTTGACCATGTCTTTGGGCTGAAGCACACATCTGCGCTACTTAATTACATAGTCTAGTAGTAAAGATAGGTATTGTTTATTTTGTACCTAGATTAGATTCTCTTCCTGCAATAACTTGGGGTAAGAATGAATCTGTATTTGGAAGACGCTCATTTTTTTTTTTCTTTATTGTCCTTGTGTTTAATTTTTTTTTTCATTTTTGGTTGCTTTTTTTAGTCCATTGTTCATGAACTGTAATTTTTTTTTTTGGAAGTAGTTTTTTTTGTTTTTTTTAATTGGAGTCACTGTAAGTATTGTATATAACAGCTGCACTATTTTTTTGTTTTGTTAGTGTCTTTGCATTGGACTTTATAAATATTTTTGCAAGACAGAATCCTTTTTTGAATACTATTCTTCCAGTCAGTGTCTCGCTTATACCAAGCCCTTTTCGTTCGGTTAATTGTTCTGCCACCCAGAGAGTGAATTTGTGCAATGGTGCCTTTGCACAGGGTGCCACACACCCTTGAGTTTTTCTCCATCTCTCTCTTAGCCCAACGCATCTTACTGTATCAGTATCCTCAGCTCAGCCTTCTACGGGTCTTGCGGCCCGCGCAGACACCAGCTGCCATGGCATGTTCTCTGGCTGTCACCATGACCACCGGCTATTCTGAAATCTGTCGTGATGCACAGGACCTGTCACATGTTCCCACATTCTTCCACACACCCTTCTGTCATACACCAGATCCTTAGGAGGGCTCTTTTGTTGTATCTTTGCTCCTTCGTTAAGAGCTCAGTGGGGGAAAATTGCTTGTTCCTCCATAGTGCACCCAACCGCCTGTTTTCTCTTCCCATTCCCCTTTGTGAGTCAAGTAGCCAAAATTGTAAACATTTCTATTAAATGTAATATTGTGTTAAACAGTTGCAATGTGACTCGCCGAAGATTTTGCCAATTGCAAATTAGGACTGTCAGCTCGAATATCACTGTTTCAATATAATGCCCATATATTATAAAAGTTACCTGAAGGCAAAAAGTGACATTTGAATGTTTGCTTTACCTTTCACTAATTAAGGCATTGTATTACTCCAAACACACTATACAACATATACACTGTATTTTATGGTTCTGTTTTTGCACATACTTTCATGAGCAGCCTGTTGATGATTTTGAATGATTAGCTGGTCTTTTCGTTAATAAAACAGACATCCTTCTCAACACATTTTAGGACAGATTTTTTTTTTTTTTAAATATATACGCACCTTACTGTTCTGCTCTTAGATCTGCATTTGTAATAAAAAAAAAAGATTTTTAAACACTTCTCTGGTATGATAAAACTAATATCCAATTCCTGAACCTGTTCTGATTCACTCCTGATTTTGAGATCCCTAACTAAAACTGCTGCTTTATGCCAGAACTGTTAAGCATCCATTGCAGCAAGCAAAAACTTTAATAATAATGATATTTGGAAAATTACTGCCATTTTTCTGATTTTCCTTTAATTACAACAGCTTTGCAATTACTGTTTTAGTGTTCCCAGTGCTCATTTAGCATGCCGTTTCATGAGCAGTTTATTTTCCTTCTAACTTGACACACATTCCTTAAAACATTGAGATCCATCTCAAATATATTTTCAGGTCATATATGTTTTTACTGATGATATAAAGTGGTGGGGGACAGGGATTGGGTTAGAGAGAACCTTGTTAAGTATCATATCTTATGTTCTTTGGCAGACTTTTCTGGCTATAACACTTAATTAGCGTCCTACACTGTACAGTATCAAGCTCTAGCCAGCATAACTGATGTACACTTAATATTTCTGGCACTTTGATTTAAAATTTTGTTCTGTATTATTAATGTAGCAGTTTCCCAACAACCACTCAAGCTCATTGTTGCAGTTTTTTTTTTTAACAGTTATTCTAAGGTTTATCAAGGTAACCAGGTTGTCAGTCTTTTTCCCAAGCTAAGTGATGAAAGATGTGGAGACAATGGTGATCCCTGCAGTTCTAGATCTCTGGTCCTAACACCTGTTGTTGAGATGTTTGCAGGTTTGGTTTTCTCATATACCTGTATTCAACATCTCTCACCCTGCTTAACAATTAAATACCTTAGTTGACACCTTCCAATAGTAAACCTCTGAGACCAGAACAATTGACAGTCTGGACCAATTTATTACTAAAAGAGTTTCTTATTTATTGAAGCACAAAAAGATAACCAATTCAATGCAAAATATGGTAAAGAAAATACTCTTATAAAAGTTCAACATTGATTACGCAGATTCAGATTTTCCTCTCAGTCCCGAAGATGATCAGCCTTACTTTCAAATCTTTTTAGATTTTTATTTAAAACTATTGCTCCAAAGTGTTCAGAACCTCCTACTTCTTCATTTTTGATCTGATCTGACGGTGCCATGCTGACACTTCAGTAGCTGCAGGTGGCAGCTGCCACCGCACTTTCAGTGGCATTACACATACTGGTATACTTTGTCAGCATGCCTGTGTCGATCAAACACAGTTAGCTCTGCAGTCTACTTATGACTTTACGCTGCAGGAAGATAGGTAAATAAATCAAGGTAAACAGGTAAATAACATTCGATGTGGCTTTTATATAAGTAACACATAAATGTTTTTTTTTATATAAAGACCATCACAAAGCATAATCACAGTCAGAACTTTGCATGCTATCTTGGCGACCTCGGCAGGCCTTGCTAATCCCTCATCCTCCTTGCTCATCCTAATTAATAACACTATAAACAACTTTTGTGCAATATGTGTATTGTATTTATTGTAGTACTGCGTCTGATTCATTTATTTTTTTACATTGCAGAGCGTGCAAGGAGAAGAAAAATAAGGGAAGAAAAAGCCTGGCTGCTTTCTCAAGGCAAGGACTTGCCACCTGAGCTACTATGTGTAGAGTCACAGCTTCCTGGTAGAAGATCACGAAAAACCAAAGACCTGTAAGCTGCCGATTTTTTTTTCACTTTTATAACCAAACCTTGAGTTTTGAATTTAATTAAATGGTAAATAATAATACATTCATGGTCTTTAAAATTATAGCATTTCTCAAAATAAGCAAGCTTTCATAAAAGAAAATCAGACCTAGCAAGAAAAATCACACTGAATGAAGCAAGCTAATAAAAATTTAATAATTATTGCATTTCACAGTAAGATTATTGATATTTATATTTGTGTAGTTTGAGTTCATAAAAGGGGAAGTTAGTTAGTACTTTGTACCAAACAGCCTGGAAATACAATACAACAAAATATGCTAAGTCCAACTGTGCATTGCATACAATTTTGGTGAACTTTTGCAAAATTGCCTGTATTTCTGTATTTACCCATCTACGCGTGGTTTGATCTTCAATTAAGTCACAAGAGGAGACCCACACAATTTCCTTAAATTAATTAAAAAAACAATTGCACTGTTTCTCAGTCCTGAACTCATTGTTTAAATGTTCATTGTCAACATTGGAAAAAAAATTTTAGTTACCAAATGGTTCCTATAAAACTTAATTTAACATCAATAATATCAACCAAAACTTTCCAGTAGCCACTAATCAGATTTGCATGGTGGTAAGGTGAAATTTTAGACAATTCCCTCTTATAAAACTGATTTAGTTCCTTGAAGACTCTCGTATGAACATCATGGCATAACCTCTTAATTAAAACTGACGTCTGAATTTTGACTTGGACATTGTAGAACACACATTTCCTTGTGTTTACGTCATTCTATTGTTGATTTTATATCTGTGTTTTAGGTCATTGTCTTGTCATATCACCAACATTAATGTTCTCCTCTACCATGTTTCAGGTTTGAGATCCAGTTGTATTGGGTTTGCAGTGTTTTTGTTTTTCACATGTCTCCTCCAAAAGTAGTTTGCTGTATATCTGCCAGAGAGCAACTTTTGTCACATCCATTTAAACTGCATCGTTCCATTCATGTGGTCCTGTGCATTCCTGATTTGCAACATTTTTAATTTTGAAGAACAGTTGTTTCCCCCATGGTCTCCTTTCATGAATACCATTTGCATTTAGTGTGTTTCTTACAGTGGTCACAACATAAAGACTTTGGCAAGTTCAAGAGATGCCTGAATGTTCTTTCAAACATCTTTCAGCATTACATAAATGCTGTGCCTTTGCAGAATGCCCACGCTTTGTCTTATGGTGAATTGATTAACAACTATGCCTTTAGAAATGCATTTGTTGCATTTTCCAACTTTATGCATCTGTGTAATTCTTCTATGGTCCTGAGAGATTACATCATTCACCCGATGAAAGATTTTTTGCTCCCATAGACCAAATTCTGTGATTAACCAAGTCTGAAGTTTTTTTTTTTTTTTTGAACAGGACAAGTCAACTCCAACCCACATCTCCTTTCTCATCTCATTGATTGAAACACCATTTTTGTTTTAGCTTTCAAGTCATTAGAATAGAAATTCACACACTTTTTCCAGCCTAGACCTGTGAATATTTAAACAAAGTATTCAGTATTAGCGAGAAGAAATAGTACTTTTTGCATGATTAGTTTAAGCCGATGGTGTTTGCCTTTAATTTTAACTTAGTTGAAGTTCAGGCCACAATTTCATGTGTATCTAATGCAGAAATCCAGGCAATTCCAATGGATTTTCAGACAGTAATGTAAAAGTAGTAGCAAAAGAAGTAATATTCTTAAAGTAAGAAACATTTTGTAGCAAGTATCACTGAAAACGGTTTGTGGCCAGGTAGAGTATCCTGTAATACGTTACAGCAGCCTAATCTCATTCCATGGCTTGTTTTTTTGAATGGATGTCATAATTTCTATTTTTGTCACTATAATCCTGTGGTCAACACATGTTGTTTGGCATATTCATAAAAAATTTGAAAGTGTCCTTTTTACTCACAAGTACCCTCAAGTGTTTTTATCAAAGCATTCTAATTTCAAGCTAAACAATCAGAGATCTACAACCATACAACCAAAGAAATCTGCAAGGAGCTGTGTGTTCCCTTTCTTGGTCTATTAATGATTACTTGGGCAGACTTTTCTCTTTTTGATTTGGCCTATTACTCAACAGTTTTAATCATTTTATAGTCAGACACAATTCCCATTTTGTAGCAGACAATGAGGTGTATTATCTTAAAGAATGCATGTAAAATATTACAGAGCAGTAAAAGTTTAAAATATGCGAGTATAGACATTTTTAACATTTGCAGTGGTTCTGTGGCGGGGGTTATCTCTCTGATCAACTGTTTTGAGTCTTTATGGCACTGTAGACAAATATTTTCACTTAAATATGCCACAGATCTTTCTGGTTTGCAGAAGGTTTTGGTGAAATACTTTGTGTATTGACCTTGGATTTGCCTGTTAAAATATACTTGCATTGTCTCACTTTGAAATGTCAAGTGGTTCTATAGAATATATGAACCTTGCGCTTTTCAAATTAAAGTTTTATAAAAATGAAAAATGCAAAAGAAAAAGTTCAATTTACTAATCGAAGTTCTTGATGTTTCACGGTACTCGTTGTACAGATTTATTGGCTATCTTCTGTAGTCCCAGTTATAATATAACACATGAACCCTGCACTTTTTTTCATTTCTTGTACCCTCTTAGTGGTGTTGCCCCCAAGCAATCACTATTTTGCCACTCCTCTACACATCCTGACACTCCTGCCAATTGTCTTGGTGCAGTTACATTTATGGCATAAGCTGGTGTATTGATGACAGTTTTGATGACCTGTTTGTTAGCTTAATTTTCCAGCTATATGTTGGTACTTCATGGATTTTATCTTCTCTGTTTGGCAAGTGCATATGCCTTTTTTATTTTTATTTAAACACTGATTTTTGTCAAGATTCACACCCTCCATCCTATATTGGCAATTTGCACAATGTAAATTTATGCATTTCACTGTTTTCTAATAAATGTGTAATTAATATCTTTGTTTTTCAGTTTTGATTTAGATGAAGAGTATACGGCTTTGTATAAAGGTTAGTAAGCTTTATCTATGCGTTGTATTTTTTTTTTTAAATCTTTCCCTACAATGTAATCAGTGTAATTAATCATGTTTAAGGTTCTTTTCTTCTGTCCTTTTTTCATTGTTAATGTTAAGTATTTCCCCTGCAATATAAACCTTCCCCTACTGCCTATAATGAACATAATAAACAAGCAAATGTATTTAATGTATCTTTTTGCAATGGTGAGTGTTTTGTTTTTCATTACATTTGGCTTCAGTGAGTAAGGGGTATTACCCTCTGATTTAGTTGGGTTAGCTACGTCTGATTAATTTACTGATATAGTTTTGAAAACAGCAGAAAATTTATTATATCAACATGAGAGCAGTTTGGGATATTCTTAAACACTTTGGCTGAATATTCAGATACAGACACTCTGAACAGCACAGTTAGTTAATTTTCATGGCTACTGAGTCAATGTCATTAGTGAAAACTGACTACTGTGGGGCTGACATGGGGAAAAAAGTGAATGTAGTAGGGATATTTCTAGCATCTACAAAGTTTAAGACCGATTATCCAATGTATTTGTCTATTGTGAAATTAGATACTAATTTACAAAAGTCTCATTTAAACAGGGTATAGCACATCCTTTTTCAAATTCCTATTTTGTTCACTGAAACAAAGGGAAAAATTCCATATTATATCGATATTTTAAAGTTTTGCATAATGTAACAGAACACCTGCATTTGAAGAACAAGCCTCCTTTATTAACAGAAAGAGATAGAAAATGATTTCAGAAGACTTTGGCCCCCATCAGATAATTTAGAACATGAGAACAATTCAGAAGATGTTTTCTAGAAATACTAGTCTCATAAAGCTCACAATAACAATCAGGTTAGCAACAACTCTAGGAAGTCGCAAAGATCCCTAAGATAATAGCTGAGGTTGTGAATCAATTTTAGAGTATTTGAAATGTGGGAGAAAAACCTTGACAGATATGAATAGTATGTCTTCGCTATCTATGGATTCTGTTCCCACAGATTCATTTACCAGTTATTGTAAATGTGTAACCCCTTTCAGGACATGTACAATCTAATCGCGCAATTTGTAGCCAGAAAAAAAACTAAGAAGCCAATTGCACAGCATCTAAATGGATTAGTGTGTGTTCACCCAGCAAAAATGATTCATGTGGGTAATGATTCATGCTGGGAACTGAGTCATTAATTTGCTTCTATGATCGTGGAATTGCACTTTGTATAAAACCTCTGTCCCCACTACCGATTGGATGGTTTAGTTAGGTCCTCAGATCAAACTTCACTATCTACTAGAGGAAGTAAAAGTAATAACAAGGTTTCCATAGGAAAACCTGTGGAAGGATCATTAATGAGCCTTAAGGGTACGAGAGGGGGTGGCACATCTTCTCAGTCCCATTTTCCCAGCTGGACTTGCCCAGGAGATCTGTTGTGATGAGCTTATTTAATTTTCACACAGAATCTTTTGTTTATGGTAACGGGTAACAAAAAGTGTATTCTGAATATTGTCTTGTTAGAACCCAGCCCCATATTCCCCATAGGATGAATGCCTTAATATCTGCTGTTCATTTCCGCAAGGTATTTCTGGAGCATAACCCCCGTAGAACATGAGAATTGACTGTACAGTCACCCAGGCCAGGATTCAAATCCAGGACATGGGAGCTTAAAGGCAAAAGTGCTATCCACTTTGCTACTCCACTACTCTTATTAGTCCACCTTATTGAAAACATGCAAAATAAACAAGTATCACATATGAAATATAACTATTCAAAGGGGAAAACCTTATATATAAAACATAATATATATAATTTAAAAAAATAAATAAATGTTCAGGTGATCTTTTGTAAATTTTTTCCCTATGTCTCATTTTTAGGATTTTTTCAGATCTTGTATTTGCATATTCGTTCCAGGAACAACCTACAGTATTTTTAGTTTGTTAGCCATTATTGTCATTAGCGAAATTAACAACATTCAGTTTCAGTTTCAAGTTTTCTGCAATACTTTATTGGCAGAAATAATTAAACCATATATCATTTATCTACATAGATACACATTAGGTTGAACATACACTAAAACTGAACCATTTCAGTTTGACTAACATGAACAAATTGTAATTTTAGTCAATTAATATCATAATAGTTGAGATATGGTCATTTTGCAATGTAGAAGATATACTGGAGAACATCTGGGAGAGTCTGGGGAACAGATAGCTCCACGGTTATAATGACCTGGGCTGGCAAGCCAACCATTACAATGTTATATCATGTTGGCCAGTCTAATAAGAATATAGAATCCTTTCAGGCTTGTATTCCGTAGCTCACGATATCTCTGGTGTTGCCTCCCATGGGCAGGATAAGGGGCTTGGCAATACAGAGAACACCTAAATACTGTGAAAACAAACAATTGTAATTGTCTGTCTTATGTTTTTGTGCAAGTAACTAATGGAGATGCAATGTAAACAACTTAGTAGCAGCTCTGGTCATGCTAAACTGGACTAAAGTAATGTTTTTTTTGTACTTGAAGCAATGGACCTAAATGTTTTGACCACCCACTTGGAATATTCTTTAGATTGAAATCTTGAGATTGTATTGCACTCCTCAATGTTTATTTATTGGGAAGTTCAAATAAGTGTAGTATATATGACCTAGGTCATTTAAAGCTGTATATGTAAGTAAAAGAATTTTGAAATCTGCCCTTAACTGGAAGCCAGTCTAAAGAATTAAGAATCAAAATGACTTGGTTGTATTTTCTAGTTATTTTAGTGGTCTCTGCAGCAGTACTTTAAATTCACTGAAAAGTACAGATAGATCCATTTGAACAGCCTATAATGAACCCAGTGCAGTAGTCCATTCTGCTAGAAATAAATGGATGCATTAACGTATTTGTATTTTTTAATTCTTGCAAAACTTCTTCTTTTCGATGTAAGATGGAAAAAATTAATTTTGTATAGTGTTACAATGTGTGTGGTAGAAAACAGTTTGGTATCAAGGTAACACCTTAATTTCTTTCTGATTCATTAACATTAATGTTTAGGCTTACTAAATTAAAAACAATAGATAGTGCTCTATCGTCTGTAGTATTCTCACCAGTTTATAACATTTCTATTATTTCTGAATTCAAAGTCGAATTCAACTCATCCCATCATTTGTTTCATTGACACAATACATTAAGGATATAAAAGTGGAATAATTTGTTCTGATAGAAACATATATCTGAGTATCATATACATATGAGTGGGGAAAAAAAAAATACTATGCTTTTTTTTAACTACATGGTGAGTAGGTAAAGTGAAAATATAATGGTGCAGGTACCGAGGCCTGAGGGACACCTTATATGCTATCATCATGTTTCTGAATATACTTAAATTAAAGCATGGACAAAGAAATTAACATAGTTTTTAAGCCCATTAAACAGAATAGACCAGTCAGTGGATTGAAACAAATGACAGCAAATATATATTCTCCATAATTAGGTTTGAGTTTTATCAACACTTTTTCATTTAGTATTGCAGTCTAGGTGTTGCTTTGTTCTTGTACAATATGTTATTGTATTGGCAAGATCAGGAATAAATCAAACAGAAGTAGTGATGAAAACATTCAATTTAAAACTAAAATTACCAGAGCATACGAAAAAACTTGTAATCCCGGCCCACCTTAAATCCTTTTGCACCTCTCTGTCAGCGTCTTTTGTGTTCTAAATATGTCGATCAGCAAGCAGCCTGTTATCCCATCCCCACACTAATGCAGAAAGGGCACAAACTTCTCTGAGCTGAAGTCTGTGTGTGAGTTGCATGGAGCTGTATAGGGTAAATAATATATAATTATTTGAAATGCATGCATTTCATGTGTGTTCAGTATCTATATCAACAAATGTACAACACATTGTTAAAACAGAAACATTTTTCATGTTTTAGTAATAATTGACAAAATGTAGACATGAAGTGTATAATGTGTGAAGCCTGAAGTCCAAATATCAAATTACCACTTTCACAAAAGGTACAAGTGTAACAAAACATGTGCGCTTTTACTCAAGAATATAACTCCAGTAAAAGAACTTGTGTTAGGGTGCAACATTGACATGCCCTTAATAAAACCACTTTGGTGGTGTAGGGTTAAGAACCGCTGACTTGTAATCACGATGTTCGATTCCAGACTTCTCATTTTTGAGTAGTGAGCTGCTCTAATTCTTACTATTATAGAATAAAAACATACATTTGATTTGATTGTAAATTTATGGTACTTGTAAAGGTCAGCGTTTTTAAGGTGGGCCGCGACACATGTTTTTTCGTAGGCATTGATAATGCTAGTGTTAATGACATAATTTTTGCACTCTGAATCTTAACTCAGGTTTGATCCAGTGTAGTATTGTGATAATGAGTTAGGTCATTAATAATCTGAAAAACACGCAAGCACTCTTAGCAAATGTACAAAACATTAATTCATATGTAAATTTTCACTTCTTTAAGTATTAAAATCAAGTTAACACTAGACCTTCTCCTTTGTACAACCTTGATAAATGAACAGACACAATTTAGCTCTGATGTTTTTAGCTTTGGTGGACAAGAGTAAGAGCTTCCTCTTTAATTAATATTTCAGATTGATGTAAACAGCTATCATTGGTGCAAATTTTTAGCACTAAGATAGATACTGTGTCGACCTTGGATTAATTTTCAGTTGTAATGTCTGAAACCTTGGCACCTGAAACGCATCCTAATTGTAGGATTTATATACTTTGGATTTCCAACATTACAGATTATGAAATCACGCATTATGGGTACATATCTGCAACAGAGCACTGGTTATTGGTCCAAATTGCTGAACTACAGTAAAAGCCAAGGGCCTGTGTTTGACAACAGTGTGATTGGGTACTTTGAAAAAGGGGTCAGAAAAAAAAGTCAATTTCTGCTTCTTTACACAAATTAATATCTCTATAGCCTTGAGTAACTGAATTAATAAATGTTCTAATTATTTAAATAAATATAGTCAACCCAATTTTTGTTTTGTGTATTCGTTATTTGGTTATCCAAACAGTGCCATCCAAAGCATTTGTTTTCCCCATCAACTTTTAATTTAACTCTTTTCACAAGTGTTTTCATGTAAATTAGCTATTTCAGGTAAGGAAGACATTAACTTCAAAGTAAGGCAGTTATACTCGCTATTATGGCATGGGAGAGTGGCAACATGTACTCTCTACATTTGACGATAATGACACTATAACATTTAAGTTGTAAATATTGCAGAACACACAGCATGTTAATTTACCATCAACAGGTTGAGATTAAATGCAACTTTTAGTGCCACTCATTTGAGGTCAGAGGTAACCACTGTCTGCACTTGCTTTTCACAACTCTGTAAGATGGTCCAGCAATTTCCTAAGAGGTTTGCTAATGGCTATATACTTAGGCCAATGGGTTTTAGTAGCAACCAAGTACTTGCATGTAATTTGTCTCAAGCCGTGCCTTACCCCATACATTCTGCACAATGACTTGTGCCATTCTTTTATACAAAGAGAAAAGGTTGCAAATGAGCTGGGAGTATGTCCATGTGATTTAAATTTTGGTTAAGGTCAAATAATTTGTTTTGCAATTTTTTTTTTTTGCAAAGCTGTGAATTCTGTTTAATGGGAATCATTTTGCTCATCATACTTACTACATGCTGGCAATCAGTAGATCTTCCATTTGTCTATTATACTCTTGTTTCCTTTTCAATGTAGACTGCTCTATGAAGCCTATGAACTGAGAGATAGCTGGCATGTAGCATTCTAAATTCCATGTGAAAGTGGTGCTTATAGGTAAATTGTATAATATATGGTAAAAGAAGCTTTCAAGTTCTTCACATACACAA
Organism: Polypterus senegalus; assembly: GCF_016835505.1. Taxonomy (NCBI): domain Eukaryota; kingdom Metazoa; phylum Chordata; class Cladistia; order Polypteriformes; family Polypteridae; genus Polypterus; species Polypterus senegalus. The sequence continues at coordinate 151,273,436 of NC_053164.1, forward strand.
ACTAATAGTCAAGAGAAACCCAAGACATTTGTACTTTACACCATGTGAAGATACATATATTTAAGAAGCGGTTGTGACATTTGATATTCTCTGACGTCCTTCAGTTATAACCTTTAAGTGATTTCTAAATTTACACCTACATGAACCGTAGATTGAGCCTGAGCTAGATTGAGCCTGAGCTGAGTGAAACTCCATACACAAAGGAAAATAGAGGCAGTAATGTGTCTTTAAAGTTTAAAAAAAAACAAAAAAAAACCCCAAAAAGAATATTTTTATTTAAAATTAAAATGTTGTTAACATCAGGACTATAGCCTGAGAGAGAGATTAATGTTTTAAGTAAATACTTGCATGTAATACTCAAAATCTTCAACATGGGTAAGGACTTACAGTGGATTCAGAAGGTATTCAGACCTCTTCACTTTTTCATATGTTGCTTTGTTGTGGCTTTGAATTTAAATGATTATAGCACTTTTTCCCAAACCCCTTCTCCAACCCCACCCCCCCAAGGGAAAACAAATTGTGCAGCAGAGAATGTTCCCTAGAGCACAGTTGCCTCCATAATTCTTAAATGAAAAGTTTGAACAGCAACAACTGTTCCTAGAGCTAGCTACTTATCCAACATAAGCAGTCATGGAGAAAGGGTCACGGTAAGAGAGGTAACCATGAGTCCAGTGGTCACTCTGGCTGAGCTCCAAAGAACCTGTGTGGAGATGGCAGAAACTTCAGAAGGTGACTACCACTGTAGTATTCCACTAATCTGAACTGTATGACAGACTGGCCAGACAGAAGCTTCACCTTGGTAAAAGACACATGGAAGCTTGATCGAAGTATATTAAAAGGCTCCTAAAGAACTCTCAGACTGGGAAAAACAAGATTGTCTGGTTTGATGAAACCAAGATTACCATCATGTATGGAGAAAACCAGGCACTGGTCAGCACCCATGCAATATAATGTCGTTGGTAAAGCAGGTTGTGGTAGCAGCATCATTTTTAAGTGGTAGGGTTTAGGAGATTAAGTAGCGTTGAGGGAAAGCTGAATGGAGCAAAGTATAAAGAGGTCCTTAATGAAAGCCTTCTCCGGAATGCTCCGGGCCTTAAAATCTGCAAAATGTTAACTTTTCAATACAACAATGGCCCTAAGCACAAAGCAAAGACAACGCAACTCTGGGAGATGCTCCACCAGAGCCTAGACTGGAACCCAATTGAACATCTCTGGAAAGACCTTCTGTCAACAGACAACCTCCATCCAACCTGGCACAGCTTTAAAGGATCTGAAAAATATAACGGCATAATGAAAAAACCACCATTCTTGAAACTTATCTCTGTTATAGAAGTGGACTTCTCAATTGGTCCTAAAGGCCATTGGACAATTTAATTGAGGACGGGTGTGATTAAAAATTAAAGTTTTAGGCATAAATGGATAACATTAACATTAAATGGGAAGGCAAAATAATGTAATAATACTTTTATAAAAAATTGATGTCTTCCCTGAAGCATTTCAATGTAAATGTTTAGTTTTTGAAAGTTATGGATTATGAAAGAAATCCTAAACATGCACAGAAATGCTCTGAATTAACTTTAATTGACCTGAAGTTGGCAATATATTGCAGGAGAGTCCAAAACATCAATTAATTGTAGTACGAGTTGTTTTTTTTAGGAGCTGTTACATACTGTCCATAAGATGTACTTTTGGTAGCAAAAAGCATAAATAATACTTTCAGTGTTTTTTGTACTTTGTAAATTTTATGTTTTTACTTTTGTTTAGTTTTGGATGGCTTAAAAGCACATGAAGATTCTTGGCCTTTCTTGGAACCTGTTGATGAATCATATGCACCAAACTACCATGGAATCATTGAAGTGAGTAGCAATTGTTGCAGATTTCATATTAACCAAGTTTCTTGTACTAGCAAGGCAATTCTGAAGTGTTAATACTAAATTCTGGGCACAATTATGATTATTATTCTGCAGTGATTATTAACCCAGCTCTCAAGTTGTAGAACAGTTCACACACCATTAGCCAAGCCATGAGGTTGTGGGTTCAAATCCTGCCACTGACACTGCGGGACCATGAACAGGTCACTTCACCTGCCTGTGTTCCAATTGGAAAAACAAAATAAATGTAACCAGTTGTTCATGAATACCAAGCAACCTGCTAATTTCCCAAATCAAGACCTAGTATAATTCCCCAAAATATTCCTAGTTATGTATGTGTACACAAATTCAGAATGTTACTGGTAAAAGTATGCAAAATTTGACAGCTTTCCTTTAATAATAATTATGCATTGTATTTAAAAGTGTCTTACAGGGTACCCAAGGCCACTGTACAACAATACATGTAAAATAAAACAACCCAGTATACAAACAAAATAATAACCACAAAAAGCAATATTTAAAAGATTTTTAAGGTTTTAAGTAATTTTAAAACCAGTAAATGAGGTACATGCACAGTGCTCCAAAGGTAGGGCATTCCATAGCTGTGGCCCTGATACACTAAAAGCCCTGTGCAATTTGCAAAATGGAATGTTTAATAGCAGAGAGTCAGAAGAACGAAGTGTACGTGATGGAATATAGGGACAAATAAAAGTAGACAAGTAAGGAAGTGCTAGACCACGAACAGCCTTAAAAACTAAAGGGAGAAGTTTATATTGAATGCGAAAGGGAGCAGGTAGCCAATGCAATTTTAGAAGTGTAGGAGTAATATGCTTTCAGGCTTTTAAGTGGGTAACCACTCTTGCTGCTAAATTTTGTACATATTGTTATTTGTTTAGACTCCGAGCAGGGATCCCAAACAGCACTGCAGAGTGCAGAGGTATAGTGCGTCTTTATGTGAAAACAGCAGTGTCAGATTTGGAGGGGGGTATGGTAGGATCGTGAACGCGACTGAAAGAATGAAACTGAATAATAAAAAAAAAAAAAGATAACCTTTACAAGTATCATACATTTACACCGGCTGTTACAGACTGAAATCAAATGTATGTTTTTATTCTAAAATAGTAAGAATACGTGCAGCTCACTTCTCAAAACAGACTTGTCGGGGATTGAACCCATGAAGTTTTGTTTGCCAGTCAAGTGTTGATACCGTTGCACCACCCAAGCAGTCATAGTAAATGCGTGTCAATGTCACACCCTAATGCATATTGTTTTTCTGCAGTTATATTTTTGAATAAAAGCGCACTTGTTCTGTTGTATTTGTACCGTTTGTGAAAGTGTTTCTTTGATATTTGGACTTCAGGCTTCACACATTATAAACTTCATGTCTACATTTTGTCAATTACTAAAACATGAAAAAGTTTATTTTTTTAACAATGTGTTTACATAGATCGCTGTAGACACAGAACACACATGAAATGCATGTGTTCCAAATAACGATATAGTATTTATAAATGGTGTGATTTTTGCTTGACTTCTCACTCTATACAACTCCAAGCAACTGACATGCAGGTAAACAGACTTGAGCTGAGAAAACTGTGTGGGGTAGGGGGATGTGATAGCAGACTGCTTGCTGTTTGCTGGTTATCAACACATTTAAAGGACAAAAGACGCTGACTGGAGAGGTGAGAAGCGATTTAAGGTGGGACGGATCTACGAGTTTTTTTGTAGGCTCTGGTAATTCTAGTGTTAAAGTCCTCAGGGTCCAAGTTCAAACTTTTTGAGGACCAGTGTAACAACAGCCATCTTTAGATTGGAAGGGACCAAGCCAGTATAAAGAAGTGTGTTTATGGTACTGATGATAATAGTAAGAAGAAAAGGCAAAAGCAGCCTTAGCCAAAAAGGAAGGTATGAGATCAAGAATACAGGTAGTTGGACTTTTGCGGTCATGACAAACTTATGGACTGCAGGATCGTCTAACAGTGGGAAGCTAGATAAACAGCTGCTAAATAAGATAGGGGATGGACACAGTATTGACTGAAGAAGTGGACCTTTTTGAAATTCAGAATAAATCGGATCAATCTTATTAGTAAAAAAAGGACAAATTTCTAAAAATTTTAGAAGAATCAACTAATACAAAGTTATTTGCAGGGTTAAGTAGGTTATCCACAGTAGCAAAAAGTGTTTGGGTATTATGCTGACCACGTAGAATGCTATTAATATAGTAAGAAGTCCTAGCTCTCTGTTGTGCCTGCTTGTATAGGGCAACATGTTCCTCATAGGCTGTTGCGTGGGCAACTAAACTTGTTTTTCTGTTAAGGTGTTCAAGCCTTCGCCCACAAGCTTTCATGTGATGTAGCTTAGGAAAAAACCAAGGAGCAGAGTGCTTAAATGTCACACTACAAGTTTTAAGTGGAATAAGATGATCCAAATTAGTTGAAAGTATACAGTCAAAATGATGAACTAAGGTAGCAGGCAATAAAGAAACACCAGCCGAAGGAGGGCGATGCTTCAATGTATCTGCAAGAGCAGTGGCACTGATTTTTCGTGTTCCTAAAGGTGATTACTATATTACTAAGAATAAGCATGTCAAACAAAACAACCCTATGATCAGAGTTAGATAAATCAATACCATACAGATTAGTAGGAGTTATGACCAAAGGACAAGGTCAAGTGTGTGTCCTTGCGCTTGAGTCAAAAAACACTGAAGTACATTAAGAAAATCAGCCACTTGTATAGAATTTAGTCTACATGTAAGTTGAAATCACCAAGCAATAACACAGCAGGATACAAAGAACACAGAGACGTTAGCAACTCAATGATTTCTGCCAAGAAGACAGGTGACTGTTTTGTAGGACAAAAAACAAGTAATATCAACAGAGACTTTGCACCAGACAGCAGTAATGCCAGATACTGACTGAAACGATGAAACATTGTGCGCAGAAACTGACTTGATTCTAAACTTAGAATATACTGTATAACTGCAACACTGGCACCACGGCTAATAGTACGTGGCTTTTCGATATAGCAGTAGTGGGGTGGGACAGTCATATTTAGTCCAAAATAATCATTAAGTTGTTGCAAGTTTTCTGTCAACCACAAAACCTAAATATGCCCACAATAAAGGCTGATTTGCTATTTACAGAGTGAACGTTGAATCGCACAATTTTACATATCGATAAAAGATTCTGGCAATTTAATTTCTTAATGAAATAGACTGCAAGTTCTCAAAATTCACAGCAGACAGTCCAGTAGTGATAGCAGAGCAACGGTGTAAATAAAATATTATTCTCAGAATGATAATAGTCCAACTTCTGACATGAGCTTCTGTGACAGTAACTGGGCGACTGTAGAATTCCTTAATGCCTAAACAGAAGGAGTGATGTTGGAGTATGGCACTCGGTACACTGTAAAGTATAAAGTTCTGAAAAAGAGTACCTTATAGTTATAACCCAAGAGAAAAACCTCAGGAAAAATTACAGGATTCAAAAATTGGCCAAAGAGGCAGGCAACATGCCATACAGGCAATATTATCCAGTATTTTAATCCACAGGGGAGAAACAGCAGCCAAAATACACTACCATAATTTCTTGTAACCTGGAAGTCCAAATCCTGTGCACTAAGCACTGGTTGATACCATTGAACTAGTCTTAACAGATTTAAGAAATGATGGAAAAAAGTGTAGTTTCATCTTTAACTAATACCAGTATCTTCTGCAACAGTAAAAAAAAAAATTACCAGGATGCTTACTTAAAAGACGGTTTTAAAGAAAAAGCATATCTAATAAATTAAATAAATTAAACCACTCATTTAAATTGCAACATCATTTCTATGAACACTCAGAAGAAGGCTAATAAGATCTTAGCTCAACAAATCCATAAGCAGGAAGTTTCCAGTGCAATTGCAGAAATTACCAACACAGATGAAGATAAAATCATTGGCCATAGAAATATAACCCATACATTTGGAGAGTACTATAAGTCCTTATATTCTACTCCGTTTTTAAGAAGATAAGACAATCTAATGAGTTCCTTGACTCATTTCGGATACTACAGCTAGATACTCTTAGTGCAGAGGAATTGGATAAACCTCTTGATACTCTTAGAATTACTGGATATTATAAACTCACTCCAAAGTGGGAAAGTAGCAGGCCCAGAAGGCTACCAAGTGGAATTTTATAAAAACATGTTCAAATAAGTTAGCTCCACTATTAGTAACAGTTATAGAAGGTAGTGACAAATTCTGCCTCAGACATTTCACCAAGCATTTGTTACCATCTTTCCAAAGTAATTAAGGCCATAAAGACCAACTTCACTTTTGAAAAATGATATTAAGATACTATCCAAAGTTCTGGCTAGAGGAATAAAGAAAGTGCATCCTTCTGTAATATCACAAAACCAAACCAGATTTATTAAGGGCTGACACTTAGCTTGTAATCTTCGTGTCTGTTTAATGTAATATACCCATAAAATCTAATACACCAGAGATGTTATTATCTTAGAATTCAGAAAAAGCATCTGTGCCAATCCAGAAGCCTCCATCTGTATTAACATTATCTCAGACTACTTCATACTAGAACTTGGTACTCAGCAAGGATGCCCCCTACCACAATTGCTTTTTGCAATTCCCATTGAGACATTGGTCATTCACTTTCAAAACACATCAGAGATCAGGAGGATTATCAGAGAAGGACTTGAACAGAAAATATCACTATATACAGATGATAGGGTACTGTATTTCAGACCCCCAAACCTTCTTATCAATAGTCCTTAATTCACTAGCATTAATTTGATTAAAGGTGTGATTAGCACACAATACTAGACTGGGCATCTACCCATTTATTTTATCAGTTTAAATACTTGGGTGTAATATTTCCCAATCTTTTTTTCTATTTCAGAGCATCCTCATATACATAGGATTTTTTTTTTTTAAGGAACTATGGGGCTTTGCCCCCTGCTCGCTTCGCTCACCCACTCCCTCCCATCCTCCCCATGGGCACGCTACACTCGCGTTGTCGCATAGCGCGCCTGGTTTGTTGTGAAAGCTCACTGAGGAGATAAGCTCTGATCAGCTTCTGTCTTTCTGCTGCTGCTGCCTTGCTGCCTGTTCTGCTTGTCGCATTGCACATCAATCATTTAAAAGCCTGTAGAGCAGCTATCTTTTTGTCTCACTGCCTCTTTTCCCGTGATGTTAAAGTGTGTCTCGCTGGACGTCAAATTGTCTTCCGAGAACATCATGTATTGTCTCCTTCCAAGATTTTTTTTTTATAATAGAGAAATTAGACTCAAATACAGTGGTACCTCGGTATACGTCCGCTTTGGAATAAGTCCAACTTGGTATACGACCTTTGTTTGGAATACGTCTTGCGTGCTAGAACACTGTGTGCTACCCTTGTTTACCTCTCTCAAGACAAAGCCACGACTGTCCACGAGCGTCAATACGCCAGTTGCTAGCATTCAGTGAACAACCCGCGCTATAACTCTCGATGAATTTTCACGTGAATTTTGTGTTCTTTTCACATAAATTTGAATTGATTGTTGAAAAGTATGAAGGTGGCATGCGTATCCAGGACTTGGCTACTGCATACCGTATGCCAAGAACGACTGTATTTACGATTGTGAAAAACAAAGACGTTAAGAAGTAAAGTGAGGTTAAATTTTCATTTAGTTCATCCAATTGCTTTTGTATTTATGTGTTTTAATATTAAGCAGTGTTTAAATTATTTTATACAACCCCATCAATATATAATATGCCAATAACAATAGGATTTTTTTTCATGGGAACAGATTAATCATTTTACCTTTATTTCTTATGGGAAAAATATATTTGGTATACGTCCTGTTTGGTATAAGTCAAAGGATCTGGAACAGATTAAGGATGTATACCGAGGTACCACTGTATAACCTCATTAATTTGAAATTCAGACATCCATGCATTCGAAGGGCAACTCTACAAAGACTGAAAGCAGAAGGGGGCTTGACACTACCAAGCTTTCAGTTTTATCACTGGACAGTATATATACATTGACACATATTGATGAATATACACAAGCCTGGTCTGAAATAGAAATAGAATCCTCCTGTTCTTTTTTTTTTATATGCCGTTTTGTGCCTACTTAAATACAAATTATCGTTAATACACCAATAAGCCAATATCCCTCAATCATTCATATGCAGCCAATGCAGGGAGCACTTCAAGGCAGAGCTTTTGCACCTCTACATGATAATCACCTTTTTCTACTCTCTTAAACCTATAAAGTATTTAATGTTTGGAAAACGTCCAGGATAATAACATTCAGAGAATTTTACATAGATAATGTCTTTTGTATCTTATGAACAATTATACTTTAAATTTAACTTCCCATCAACACAAGTTTTCCACTGTTTTCAAATCAGAAACTTTGCTAAAATGAACCTACTCAATTTTCCATATCTCCCACCCATTTCTATTCTAGAAGATATACTGTTCTGTCTTGAAGACTCAGCATCTCAATAATATATAAAAACATATTTAGTCTCTTCCTTTCAAAGATTCCAGGGTACAGTGGGGAAAGGATCTTTCACTTAATATCTCAGAAAGGGAGTGGAAAATAGCCATGCACAAAATACACTCTAGCTACATATGTGCAAAGCATTCAGTCATTCAACTTAAAATCTTTTATTGGTCACATTTATATGTTTAAAATTGTCCAAAATGTATCTAGAGCAAGATTCAACCTGTGAATGGTGCAGTCTGGCTCCAGTCTTAATAGGGCACATGTTTTGGAAGTTCACCAAATGAACATCACTTTGGACAAAAATCTTTGAATGCCTATCACACAGCCTTGGTGAAACAATCACTCCTAACCCATTGACAACTGTGTTCGGTGTATTCCTAGATGGTCTTAAAATGGAGAAAGACAAATTGATTGTAATTGCCTGTACCTCACTACTAGCATGTAAACTTCTCTTGCTTAACTGTAAGAATCCTATCCCATAGATGATCTGTTCAGAACTTTTTGAAAATATGGAAAGATCTAAGTAATATCATTTTAGAATAAGCATTTAAATCTGGGAAAAGGATATTCTACCTTCTTTGTTGTTTTTAAAGATTTGCTCTTGCTGTGGACTGTCTTCTGTTTCTTTCGCATGGGGATTGAATTCTGTTTTGTTAAGTTTGACTTGATTGTATGTAACATCTTTTTCATTTTATAAGTTACACTTGATCATATGGAATGTTTTCTTTAAATAAAATTTAAAAATTAGTGTACCTGCATTAGACTCAGCAAAATTCACATGCAATCACAATGTGAAATATGAATTCCTTTCTTTACTTGTGTGAATAGGATGCTGGCTGTGAGCTAGTAAGTAGTATTTAGCTAACCAATGTCATTCCTTTTTACTGCACAGTAGTGCAGTGCTTAGTGCTGCTGCTTCGTGGCTACAATGACATGGGCTTGAATGTATAGCCTACTATTATACACTTAACACTCCACAGAAATGGATATTGTTTTTGTGTGTGTAACATCAAACTGTTAAGTGATATGTCCTGTTCATAGAATATGATGTGCAGTGATGATACAGTATTTGGTGCTTATCCGAGTGTGTGTGGTGCACATGCAATATTAGCTGGTGTGACCTTCAAGTGTCTGGTGTGCAGGCTATAGTATGATGTGGGCACAAGTTGGTTTCCCAGAAAAGATAAAAAAAACACCATGTTCCCTTGTGGGCTCCGTGGGTCATATATGTGTTGTAATGTGGTGTTTACTTCAGTTAAGCTGATTATTTGAGGCTAGGATGTTGGAAGTGTAAGAATGCAGATGATCGTAAATATCAGGACTAAGTAAATGGTCTGTGTTATCAATATGATGTCTATTTTCCATTCTGGCATGTTTTGACATATCACATTGACAGTTGTAGTCAGCCATCGTTTTAAGGGAAACTTTACCTTGACATATTATTTAATGTACAATTCATCTGAAAGCAAACTGCATAAATGGAACACTATCTTCCTGGCTGTTTAAATTCAGATGTGATACTACAATGAAAACCCTGTTTTTTCATATTCTTGCCTTTTTAATAAATGTTGCTTTGTTTACTCAGTTGTCAAGGGCACAAAGTCTGATTTCTCCTTTAGTTTTTTTTCCCACGAAGTTTCATGCTGTATCTTCATAGTATTCTACAGTTAAAATGTAATACTGGTTAGTCTTAAACATATTAAATTTCTTCTTTAATATTTTATGGTCTGCCAGTATATTTAGGAATGTAAATGTAACTATCACATCTAAGTAAAAATTGTTTGACCTATATTGTGGAATAGTTAACTTTTTAATTGCAATTCTTTTTCTGATTAAAATGAATATATTTTTTTTTACTGTTAAAGTTTATATAATTTCTTTGAATGCACACATATGTAGCATGTTGGATCTGTCATAGAAATTGGAGAGTTTGTGAGATGTACCTTTTACTGAAAGAAACTTTGGCTTTACTCAAAACAGTTGTTAAATTTCTTGACATTTATTTAAACTTCTAAACCTTAATTAAATCTCTAATAACTTATAACATTTTTTCACAGACCCCTATGGATCTGTCAACTGTTGAGAGGAAGCTAAATGAAGGAAAATACATCACAAAAGAAGAGTTTGTTTCAGATGTCAAACTTATATTTGAAAATTGCCATGAGTATAATGGAGAAGATAGTGGTAAATAAGATATCCTTTACATCAATATGAAATGTTTTTTATACTTGTTTGTAGGGAGCCATTAACAGCAAATATTAGACAACTGTTGTTATAGAATAGACTTTTTTTTTGTTTTTATTTGTATTCTTTGTGCATGCTGGAGTATCCTCTCTATTGATAAACTTTGATGTCTGAAATCTGTCAAAAATATGAAATGTAGGCTACAATAGTAATATCTTTTTTAACCTTTGTTCCTTGTATAAGTACAGAACGTAATGAACAGACATAGGTAACAGACAAATTAAGTGATAATTTTTGCTATAATTTATACTTGCTTATGTATTCTATGAAAAAACCCTTTTACTGGCTTAGAAAAGGCAAGATGATTATGGCTATGTTTCATGAGCACACTTGTTTGGGAGTTCAACTGTTTTATAAGGGAAAAGTGACCACAGTTGAAAAGTTATTTTTTTCATCAGCCTATGATCAGTTGCTGTACTACTGTCATTTCTATGTGAACATTTTCATAATCATTTTTGTAAACACACAGCATGCAAGTTCACTGGAACAAAATGGCAAGATGCATATTCTATGCCCTCTTCCCTGAAAGATGTGATAGGTTGTACTGAATCCAGCAGGAAACCAGTGATAAGTAGCACAAAGCCATGTAGCCTGAAAATAAATGAATAATATGAATATTACAGAGAGAGGTATATTCATATGTAATATGAAAGATGGAATAGTTTTCTTGTTTGACTCCTGTGAAACAATGTTTGAGAAATGTCTGACATCTTTGAAATTCAGTACGGACATAGTAAACGCATAAAACATTGAAAAGCATAAAGATTCCTTTTCCAACTGTGAAGATTACAGAAGCGGTGACGAGAATGTGGGCTAAAACACCTTCCCTATTTTTCCCACAGCAAGAGAGATGTTTCTTGTTGCCTACCTGAACATAAACAATACAGCTTATTTACTGTGTAGCGCTCTTCATTGAGTGCATGCACAGAGTGCTTTGACCAGTTCTCGGTAAAAATACAAGTATAAGTTAAACTAATTACTAAATACAGAAATTGTAGAGATATATATCTCTTCATCATATCGGCTACTTCTCTCCCCTTACCAGTCATACTGCCAACATTCAAAGTTCCTACCCTCAGTTCCACTCTCTTTACATTCATCTCCTCCTTTTTCCTCCATACACGTCCACCACCCCCCACCCCCACCCCATCTTCTACATCTTCAGCCAACAGCAGCCCAGTTTCCACCAGCACCCTTTGACTGACGGTACTGGTGGTGGTCGTTATTAACCTCAGACTCAACTGATCCAGTATGGAAATATGTATTATTGTTCGCATGTTGATCAGGCAAAATTTTACACCTGATGTCCTTCCTGATGTAACCCTCCCCATTTACCCAGGCTTGGGACCGGTACGGAGAAATACACTTCTTTGCATAGTAGAATACAGTAAACATTAATCATGGGTAAATGTTTAAAGACAATCATTATACTTTATTTTCATTTAGTTTTGTTATTACTGTAGTTAGTTTCTTTCAGATACCTAAATTTGTGTTTTTAGTTTATGGGACTGCCTGCTGAGATGATTATTGTTCTGTCACCATCACTGTAAGCTACCACTTAGGCTGAGAGGTCCTAGCTAGCTAAAATAAGAATTGTTTATACTGCTTCTCGATTTTTTTTTCCCTCCACTTGTCACAAACATTTGATATTTTTACAAGAATATGAAATGCAAGCATTATTTTAAAATGCTTTCTGAAAGTAGTTTCTAAGAAAGTCTAGCTGACAGATGTTACCATAAGTAGCTGAAAGCCCCTTTTGGCATTCTGAACTTTTCATATCACTGTTTTGCATCAAACTCCACAACATCTTGTTTCCACCTTTCCTGGTTCCTCTTTTACATTCACAGGTTCCTACATATTGATTTGGTAGTTATAGTTCCCCTCAAGGAATTTTTGAGTACTTGCCATAGTGAGCTGATGAATTTGCATTCAGCCTTGAACTGTAAATAATTTGAAGTCAGCATGTAAGATGGCATTCATGGTTGTCTATTATGATACATCTATCCAATTGAGGATAGATATTTCAAGATAGATATCAGTACACAGTCCTATAAGATTTCAATGACTTGTAAAAGTGATATGAACAATCCAAAAAAAAACCAACAAAATGATACGAGCCAAAAATTGGAAATAAGTCATATAAACTATAAACTTTGGTCTGACATTTTTAGCCTTTTTAGAAGTCTTTGTTTATTCAGTGCTCGTCTTATCTTTCCCACTAAAGCATTTGTTCCAGCCTTTTATCAGGTCATCCTGTATGTGTTTTGCAGTGACACAGGGGTTTTTCCTAGTTGTTCTAAGTTGTTAAGGGCTCTTGATGAAATTTTGGGCTTATTTCCTTAGCCAGACAGGTTTGCAGATGTGCCATAAATTTTAAACTTCCTTCTAATGCTCCTAATGGTGCCTCTTGAAATTTTCAGTTTTTGGGCGATGATCTTATACCTGATGCCCTTCAGGTGCAGTGAAATGGCTTCCTCTCTCAGCTTTTCTGAAAGCTCCTTACTCTTACTCATGATTGCAACTCACCTTTAACTTCATGGGTAGAGTTTTTATATATGCATCATTATTGAATTCCCAAAAGCTTAATTATCTTTTAGATCCACTTTAGGCCATAAAAACTAGCAGAAGATTTTAAAAACAGCAATATATAGGGGTTGAGTAATTGTGACATAGCTATATTAATAAAATATTTTGTTACTCATGAATACTACATCATATATTTTGTTTGTTGACTACATGTATCGCAGCCTACTCACCACCAGGTAGTGATCAGTTGACAGCTCCACCCCCTCTTCACCCGAGTGTCCAAGACATGTGGCCACAGGTCAGACAACACGACCACAAAGTCAATCATCGAACTGAGGCCTATGGTGTCCTGGTGCCAAGTGCACAGATGAATACCCCTATGCTTGGACATGGTTTTCGTTAATCACAATCCATGATGAGCACAGAAGTCCAATAGCAAAACACTCGGATTTAGATCGGGGGGGGCCATTCCTCCCAATCACGCCCCTCCAGGTCTCACTTTCATTGCCCACATGAGCATTGAAGTCTCCCAGTAGAACGAGGGAGTCCCCACAAGGTATGCCCTCTAGCACCCCCTCCAGGGACTCCAAAAAGGGTGGGTATTCCAAACTGTTGTTCGGCGCATACGCGCAAACAACAGTTGGGACCTGTCCCCTCACCTGAAGGCGGATGGAGGCTTCCCTCTCGGCCACTGGGGTAAACCCAAATGAACCGGTTCCAAGTCAGGGGGCAATAAGTATGCCCACACCCGCTCAGTGCCTTTCACTGGGCATAACTCCAGAGTGGTAGAGAGTCCAGCCCCTCTCAAGGAGACTGGTTCCAGAGTCCAAGCTGTGTGTCGAGGTGAACCCAACTATATCTAGCCGGAACCTCTCGATCTTGCGCACTAGCTCAGGCTCCTTCTCCTTCAGAGAGGTGACATTCCACATCCCAAGAGCCAGCTTCTGCAGCTGAGGATCGGACCGCCAAGGTCCCCGCCTTCGGCCACCACCCAACTCACACTGCACCCGACCTCCTTGGCCCCTCCCATAGGCCTTAGATCGATGATCAACTTTGTGGTTCTGTCTTCAGACCAGCGGCCACATGTCTTGGACACTCTGGTGAAGAAAGGGTCGGAGCTGTCAACTGATCACCACCTGGTGGTGAGTAGGCTTCGATGGTGGGGGAGGATGCTGGTCAGGCCTGGTAGGCCCAAACATGTTGTGAGGGTCTGCTGGGTACGTCTGGCAGAGTCCCCTGTCAGAAGTAGCTCCATCTCCCACCTCTGGCAGAACTTTGACCATATCCCAAGAGAACAGGGGACATTGAGTCTAAATAGGCCATGTTCCGTGCCGCTATTGTTGAGGTGGCTGACTGGAGCTGTGGCCGTAAGGTGGTCGGTGCCTGTCGTGGCGGCAATCCCCGAACCCGTTTGTGGACAATGGCAGTGAAGGATGCCGTCAAGCTGAAGGAGTTCTACAGGACCTTTTTGTCCTGTGGGACTCTGGAGGCAGCTGATAGGTAGCGGCAGGCCAAGCGGAATGTGGGTTCGGTAGTTGCTAAAGCAAAAACTTGGGCATGCGAGGAGTTTGGAGGAGGCCATGGAGAATGACTTTTGGACGGCTTCAAGGAGATTCTGGTCCACCATCCGGCGTCTCAGTAGGGAGAAGCAGTGCAGTGTCAACACTGTTTATAGTGGGGATGATGCACTGCTGACTTCGACTTGGGACGTTGTGGGTTGGTGGGTGGAGTACTTTGAAGACCTCCTCAATCCCACTAATATGCCTTTCAATGAGGATGCAGAGCCTGGGGACTCGGGGAGGTGAGCTTCTCCATCTCCGTGACTGAGGTCATCGATGTGGTCAAAAAACTCCTAGATGGCAGGGCCCCGGGGATGGATGAGATATGCCCGGAGTTCCTCAAGGCTCTGGATGTTGTAGGACTGCCTTGGTTGACACACCTCTGCAACATCGCATGGACATTGGTGACAGTGCCTCTGGATTGGCAGACCGGGGTGGTGGTGGTCCCCTTCTTTAAGAAGGGGGACCGAAGGGTGTGTTCCAACTTTAGAGGGATCACACTCCTCAGCCTCCCTGGAAAAGTTTATTTGGGGGTCCTGGAGAGGAGGGTCCGTCAGATAGTCGAACCTCGAATTCAGAAGGAACAGTGTGGTTTTCTTCCTGGTTGTGGAACAGTGGACCAATTCTACACCCTTAGCAGGGTCCTGGAGGTTGCATGGGAGTTTGCCCACCAAGTCTACATGTGTTTTGTGGACTTGGAAAAGGTGTTCGACCATGTCCCTTGGGGAATCCTGTGGGGGTATTCCGAGTGTATGGGGTACCAGATCCCCTGATAAGGGCTGTTCGGTCCCTGTACAATCGGTGTCAGAACTTGGTCTGCATTGCCGGCAGTAAGTCGAGCCCATTTCCAGTGAGAGTTGGACTCCGCCAGGGCTGCCCTTTGTCACAGATTCTGTTCATAACTTTTATGGACAGAATTTCTAGGCACAGTCAGGGCATTGAGGGGGTCCGGTTTGGTAGACTCAGGATTGGGCCACTGTTTTTTGCAGATGTCTTTTTTGCTTCATCAGGCCGTGATCTTCAACTCTCTCTGGATCAGTTCGCAGCTGAGTGTGAAGCGGCTGGGATGGGAATTGGCACCTCCAAATCAGAGACCATGGTCCTCAGCCGGAACAGGGTGGAGTGCGTTTTCAGTGTTGGGAGCAAGATCCTGCCCCAAGTGGAGGAGTTCAAGTATCTCGGGGTCTTGTTCATGAGTGAGGGAAGAATGAAGCATGAAATTGACAGGCGGATTGGTGCAGCTTCCACAGTGATGCGGGCTCTGCATCGGTCTGTCATGGTGAAAAAGGAACTGAGCCACAAGGCAAAGCTCTCAATTTACCAGTCAATCTATGTTCCTACCCTCACCTATGGTCATGAGCTATGGGTAGCGACCGAAAGAACGAGATCGTGAATACAGGCAGCCAAAATGAGTTTCCTCCACAGGGTGTCTGGGCTTTCCCTTAAAGATAGAGTGAGAAGCTCAGTCATCCGGGGTGGCTCAGAGTAGAGCAGCTGCTCCTCCGCATCGAGAGGAGTCCGATGAGGGGGCTCAGGCATCTGATCAGGACGCCTCCCTGGAGAGGTGTTCTGGGCGCGTCTAACCGGGAGTAGGCCCCGGGGAAGACCCAGGACATGCTGGAGGGACTATGTCTCTTGGCTGGCCTGGGAACGTCTCGGGATTCCCCCGGAAGAGCTAGAAGTGGTGGCCGGGGAGAGGGAAGTCTGGGTATCTCTGCTCAAGCTGCTGCTCCCGTGACCCGATCTCTGATAAGCGGAAGAGGATGGATGGATGGATGGATCGATGGACTATACATATAACTCAACTGATAAAGGAGTCATCCAAAGCAAAATCTAACTCTTCGATAAAATTTTCATTGGTAAATCATTTGGGATGTTTGAATCAGAATGTTTCTGATTGCAACTGCAGATATACTGTGGCCCATTGAGTATTCTGCTATGCATTTTAGGAATATTTCCCCAGTTGTGTTTAAATAACCAAAATGGTAAGACCAGGAATCACTAAAGAATCCCAATGTGTCACGTAAGGTTTTTAAATTAAAAAGAAAAAAATAATAATAGTAAAATAAACACAGCCAGCAGACACATCAAGTGTCTCTGAATTAAAAGGTTCAAAATTGCTTTCTTATTTTCTTATTTGCAAGGGCAAGTGAATAGTACAGGTTATGTTGTATATTCAGTGCTATAAGAAAAAAAGTACCCAAACATTCCTGTCAGAATTATGATGGAAGTTTACTTTTGCTCTGCTATCTACCCCTGTGGGTTTGGGTATAGGTGAGTTTACAACTTAGTGTCATTAAAATCTGAGTGTTTTGTTGTGATTTGAGAGTTGGGCAAATGAGAGGTCCAAAGAGGAAGATAAAGTTGTATTTCTTTCATTGTTTAATTTGTTTTGATGTTTTTCCTCTTCCATTGTGTGTTTTATTTTTATTGGTGTGTTATTGTGAGGGACTATAGTTTAAGTGAGTATTATAAACAGAGCTACGCAAGGCCATATTAATGTTAAAAAGAATGGATGGTGTGATCATTTAAAATTAGTAACTTTGAGACAGCATGGTGCTATAGTGGGGAACTCTGCTGTTTCACAGATTTAGGAGACCGGTTCCAAACTCAGGCCAGATGACTGTAGGTTTGGAGAATGCAACTTCCCTGTATGTCTATGTGAGTTGCTTTAATGGTAATATGTCAGTGAGTGTGGTTTTGTGTATGAGTGTAGCCTGTAAAGGATTAGAGCCTCATCCCTGGGTGGCTGCTCCTTTTTGTGCTTTGAATAAACAGGTTCAGAAAATAGAAATGAATGATAAAGTTAACATCAGTATCCATATACCAATGCGTCCATTCCTGATTAGTGAAATAGATACCTTGTGCTAAATTTATTTTTTTTACCTTTTAAGGTTAATGAAAATATTTTTTATTACAGAATACACAAAGATGGCAGAAGCACTAGAGCGTTGCTTTAACAAGGCCCTGCTGAAACACTTTCCTCCTGATGATGTGGACACAGATGAAGAGTTTCAGGTGAAGACAGATGAAAGGGAGAGAAAGGAGAGGAGAAAAAGTCGTGTTCAGCGCTCTAGTGGTATCGAGACATTAACAACTAATGTTGGTGACCGTGTTATTAGAAAACAATACTCTGTAAATGGTAAACGTTTGTCTAGTTCATGTGTCAACAAGGAGGATGAGAACAAGGATATGCACCTCGAACTCCTTAAACCACCAGCTGCAAAAATAAATATGTCCTTAAATAGAAGTAGCTACCTTGATGCTCCACTGCCTTTGCAAAGTCCTACAAATTTGTCACTCCAGCCAGTTCTTGGGGTAAGTTATCCTAAAGCAGTTGCTTGAATTTTTGTTGGTTTATTTTAGTAGATGCAGAATGCAATTTTGCTTCATTTGCAAACCTTTATTTTATGAAGAGGTACATATTCTACTGGAAAACTTATATTGCTCATTGGTTAGAAAAGCATTTTATGATCATAGTCTGTAATGAAATAATTATATAAAAATGCTAATCAAAAATATATACTGAAAACTCCCATATACTAAGTCTTTAGCTTTTTGATAGTTTTACATATTTTCAAATTCATTTTTTATCTATGAAATACAGAAGTTTTTACAATATATTAATTATTTGGATATTTTTACCTTCTGGAATTAAAACATTCACTTATGTTTTCACAGTATCACCTTAAAACTTTTGCATCTTACATCCTAAATTTAAAAAAGAATTGACCTTAATAAAAACATTTAGCTCTAGCTTCCTTAAATATTAATTTAGTGTATAATCAAGTTTCCAAACTATATAGAACACCTGTTAAAAGTGAACAGCAGCATTATGTTAAATGGATGTAAAAACCATATTCTTCTGTCCTGTCTCTTGTGTGTTCTTGGCTACGAGTATTGTTTAATCATTGAATTCTTGATTTGTCGAAGGGAAAACTCTTGTTCTAGCATTACAAACTTTCTGCACTGATATCATTACAATTTTGTTAGGTATGTTCACTACGCATTGCATTAGAAGTGATTAGTTACAGTTTACCTGAAATTGACCTTGTTTAAAATTAGGTAAATAGATGGTTTATTTTTCTTGAGTATAAATAAAAAATTGTATTATGGAAAATTCACCTTAATATAGCTGCTTTATAGTACCCCACATGTATAGCTATATCTGCTTGTGGGCATCTGCTTTAAGCAAAGAGACTTACCAGCTCAGCCCAAGATGCAAAGTTTAAGCTACACCTGTGCCAGTCACCATACTATTTTTTATTGGAGGCATCCCCACTGAGCTGCTACCCACTGTGGGAATGTGGAAATCACCCACACTAGGTGTTCTTAATAATACATCAAACAGTATACAATCAATATTATTATAAGGCAAAAATAATAAAAACACAGTGAGGCCAATGGTAGCAAAAGTAAGAAATGTATTTGAAGATAGTCTTAAAAAGTTAGGAATTGAATTTGATAGTTTTATTAAAAATACTTAAATAGCAAATACAGGTGATGGAAGATTTGTCTTTTCAGGTCTAGGTGTAGGTCTAGGAGTTGTTTGAAATTGTTGCTCAGTCTGCAAAGGTCTTGCCAATTCATTTTTTGGGTTCTTCTTTTATTGTTTCTTCTATACTTGTTTTGCTTGCTCCAGCTCTCTTCGTCTTTTTTTATGCAGTATGCATCCCAAACTTAAAGGCCTCATTTCATATTAAATAAACAATTATTAGGAGATTAATCAATATGCATTTACCTTTCTCAAGGTGTTTGGATCCTTTGGTCAATTAAATTATAAAGTATAATATTTGTTTAAGATTCTAAAAGAATTATCTAAAAAATGCAAGGTTCAAGTCAGTGAAAATACAGAATAAATTCAATCTATAGCCGTCATTTTAAATATATACAAAAAATGTTTGAAAAGGGATTTAGAGTAAAAAGTTTAAGGGGGCTCTGATGACGTAAATCCAAGTGTGGGCAAAGTCAGTCCTGGAGGGCTGCAGTGATTGCAGGTTTTTGTTCCAACCCAGTTGCTTAATTAAAAAACAATCCTTGTCAATTATTTAATTTCATGGCTTGTTAGTGCTTTACCTCTGCCAGGTCAAGTCATTCTCATATCCTAGATTTTCTTTTCCTTTCTAAGGATATCATTCAAATGATTTGAAGTCAAAAACACTTCACTTTTTTCTCTTCACTTTCCTTCCAAGTATTTAATGAAACCCAATACTGCATGATAAATACACACAGCTGTAAATGGAAACAAGCTAAATGGAGAAATGCTGGTTTCTTTTCATTTGTCTCTTATTGCTAATAAGGAACAACTAAAAAACAAAACTACAGCTGTTTAAGTCTAAAATAAGCAATAAGGGTTTAAAATCTTCAAGAGCGAGACAACTAAAATGAATCTGAAGTGTTACTTGAGCAATAAGTGCTTTTTATTAAGCAACTGGGTTGGAACAAAAACCTGCAGCCACTGAAGCCCTCCAGGAATGACTTTGCCTACCCCTGACGTAAATAAAAAGGTCTACATTTTCTAAATCCTGGCTGTTTACTCGGGTGTCCAAATTTCTGGAAGGTTAAGCAATATTAGCTCACAGTTCACATTTTGATTTCAGTCAAAGTCCCTATTTTATGTATTTTTTAATTTACAGTTGAGTATTTTGAGTTTTGAATATTCTTCATACTGTGTATTTCAATGCCCATGCAGAAATACAAAGAAACTAAACAACATAAAGATGAACAGCAACACAAAAATCTGGCTTAACATACTTCAGGGTACTTGACAACCAACACAAGATAAGTTAATAGAATTTCCTGACTAGCATTTTCTAGGAATGTTGCTCCCAGTATATCATGTTTCCCTTGAACATCATACCCCATCATATTGCTTTGTATCTGTCCATCTGTCTCCTGCTACTTTCCATTTGTGTCCAATATTCAACTTTTATTTTTTGAATTTAAGCAATTATTTACATTCCATTGTAGAGTGGTCTATCAAAATACAAGATCCTATCCTGGCAATACTTTGCACCAAGTGAAAACAACCCTGGACATGGCAACAGTCCATCACAGGGCACACATTTACACCCCCACTCACAACTAAGAAAACGGTGATTGGATTTTCACCACAATGTGCATGTCTTAAAGAGAGTATGGGAGGAAAAGCTTTTTAGACATGGAAAGAGAATGCAGAACTCAATCATAGTGACGTGACACAGAATTTAAACCCAAGATACTGAATAACACATACATATTGCAGCACTGACTATAATTAGGTAAAATCTTCAAAAATATGATTAGGTTTCCCAAACTTTCTCACTTCAGGTGTGTTATTCAACCTATTTTTCATGTTTATTAAAGTTTAGATAAAGCTTTCACCTCAGGTTTTTTAAATTGACATGGAATAAGTTAGTTGGATACTATAAGAAAGTGGAGACCTGTACATGACAACGGGAAAAATTGTTGAGGTTCAAGACAAGCTGCATCAAACTTTTTATTTATTTTCTTGGTAGTCATTTTTTCCCAGTCATATTTCAATGTATAGAATAACTGTAGCAACATGGCTATTTAAATATACTGTGGCAATACAAAGTGCTAGAAATTGATTGTGATTTGTAGCATTGCAAAATTTTAAAATAAAACTGTTGAATTATCTTGTAGTTACAAGTATTAAAACACACATTATCATTTCAGCCTTCATCAAGAATCCATGAACATCCAAAACCCAGGATAATAGGGCCTGTGTCCCTGCAACACCGTCTTCCTTATGCAGGGCCAGCACATGGTCCTTCTTTGGGCCCACGTCCTGCTGCTCTTCAAGCTGGAAGCCTTTGTAGACCACCTCCAGAAGGAAGTGTATATCCTACACAAACATATCTTCCTGGATTCAGCAAGAATACGCCAGACCTATTGACTGGGAACCCAAGGGGTATTATTGCAAATAAGGGACAGCCAAGATCTGCATACTCTCATTTCAGGCAGTCCTTTGGTACCGTTCCTGTATGGACAGGAGTGAATGGCATTCCTGTTGAGGGGCCTGTGTCTTCTAGTGGGACCACATTGAATTCTCACAATATGGCTGGAGGTCCTTCGCATCTTCAGTCCCATTCGTTCAATCAAATGATGGAACCTACTGTAGTTCATACCCAGGGATCCAGAAATCAGCAGGCACTACATATCCCAGAAAAGGGACAGCAAAGATATTATAATTTGCCTAATAACAATTCTTGCCAAAAAGTGCAGCCCCAGCAAAGTCTGTATCCAAGAACTATACTTCCACCTCAGAGTCAAGGTCTACAGCTTGGTTCCATGTTGGACAGTCCAGAAATGATTGCATTACAACAGCTGTCAGCCTCATCGCGTTCTCTTGGTGAACAGTCTCCACCCTCTGTTGCACAGCATGAAGGAACATTTAATTTGATGTCTGTGTGCCCAACGACTCAGCCACGGCAAATGCCACCTCTTCAAGAAGTACAGTGTAGGAAACCACATGAAACTGAAAAATCCAGTCATACAGGTAATTGGTGAAATAATTCTGTCTTGAATACATTGATTTTATTATCTTATTAGTGTTTGATATAAAAATAAAAAAAATTCAGTGTTTGAAGAAAAAAGTTAAATTGTAAATGTATTTGGTTTAGATCCTAATGCTAGTATTAGCATATTTTTTTTTTTAGATAAATGATAATACAAGTCTACAAATACAGTGTTGTAACTTAAACCAGCATTCGACAAGAGTTAGTGATTCATTGTTCATGAAACATCTCTCTGCAGTGCTGTATTTTATTTATTTTTTTATTTATTTATTTTTAGATGAAATGTTAATACAAAATGGAATTGGTTTGAATTCCTCTTTTATATTTGTTCTGTAACTGCAATTTATATTAATTCATAAATTGCAGTAAACTTGAAAAATTGTTTTAGTTTATTTATGCAGAATATGCTAGGTCCAGAACACTATGTAAGAATAACACGGTATTTTGGAACAGAATCGAGTGGGGTTTTTTTTTCCTCCATGCCATATTACTGGGGAGTTTTCCGTCCTACAAATACACCTCTTACCTCACAGAGTTAACACCTCAGCCTTACTCTTCACCTTCCAATTACTGGGATCTTTGTTTTTTGAGAACAGTTGTTTTGAAATTATTTTATTGGAATTTCCACTCTTTGGCCAGGGAATGACATTAAATGGGACAAAAAAAAAATACGTTCTTTTTCTTGGTTTATGATTCAAATTTAGAAATGAGTAGACTTGTCAAGAAAACCCATGTGCTACCAGCAATGTGAATGAAAGAGCTTTTTGAACCACTTAGACCACTGTATTTCAAAGGTGTTTGTGTACAATGCAATAAACCCACGACAAGTCAGTCAAAAGCAATAATGGTATTTCTATACACCCAAAAGGTATCTTCTTTCAATCAAATCATACGTTTCTATGTTGTGTGCTTTCTTTCATCATTAACATATGCAATTTGCACAGGTATACACTGAGGCAGGCATCCCATCACAGCTGCCATGGGCAATTGAGGACAAAAGTAACAGTTTCAGTAATTTGTTAATGGTACAATTCCCTGTCCCACAACACCAAAGGGTAGACAGTGTTGTGGAGTTTGTTTGTTTTTTTAATGTTTCTAAGCATGCTTGATTCACCCCCCCGGTTCCCCCAATAACAAAACCACCCAACCGAAGAAGGAAACAAGTACGATTACAAAAAGGAAATAAAATCTAACAGCACCTGCAGGGTCAGAGATATTGAAGGTAGTGCGATTAGAAATAGGATAAAAAAAATTGGTGTTAATCCTTTCATTGGCATACACCACCACCACAGAAAAGCTAGAAAACCGGGAAAAGTAAAGATTAACAAAAATTACAGGTTAATTGAAAACTACAGTGCATCCGGAAAGTATTCACAGTGCATCACTTTTTCCACATTTTGTTATGTTACAGCCTTATTTCAAAATGGATTATATTCATTTTTTTCCTCCGAATTCTACACACAACACCCCATAATGACAACATCAAAAAAGTTTACTTGAGGTTTTTGCAAATTTATTAAAAATTGAGAAAGCACATGTACATAAGTATTCACAGCCTTTGCCATTAAGCTCAAAATTGAGCTCAGGTGCATCCTGTTGCCCCTAATCATCCATGAGATGTTTCTGCAGCTTAATTGCAGTCCACCTGTGGTAAATTCAGTTGATTGGACATGATTTGGAAAGGCACACACCTGTCTATATAAGGTCCCACAGTTGACAGTTCATGTCAGAGCACAAACCAAGCATGAAGTCAAAGGAATTGTCTGTAGACCTCTGAGACAGGACTGTCTCGAGGCACAAATCTGGGGAATTTTACAGAAAATGTCTGCTGCTTTGACGGTCCCAATGAGCACAGTGGCCTCTATCATCTATAAGTGGAAGAAGTTCGAAACCACTAGGACTCTTCCTAGAGCTGGCTGGCCATCTAAACTGAGCGATTGAGGGAGGTGACAAAAAACCCGATAGTCACTCTGTCAGAGCTCCAGAGGTCCTCTGTGGAGAGAGGAGAACCTTCCAGAAGGATGACCATCTCTGCAGCAATCCACCAATCAGGCCTGTATGGTAGAGTGGCCAGACGGAAACCACTCCTTAGTAAAAGGCACATGGCAGCCCACCTGGAGTTTGCCAAAAGGCACCTGAAGGACTCTCAGACCATGAGAAACAAAATTCTCTGGTCTGATGAGACAAAGATTGAACTCTTTGGTGTGAATACCAGGCGTCACGTTTGGAGGAAACCAGGCACCGCTCATCACCAGGCCAATATCATCCCTACAGTGAAGCATGGTGGTGGCAGCATCATGCTGTGGGGATGTTTTTCAGCGACAGGAACTGCGAGACTAGTCAGGATAAAGGGAAAGATGACTGCAGCAATGCACAGAGACATCCTGGATAAAAACCTGCTCCAGAGCGCTTTTGACCTCAGATTGGGGCGACGGTTCACCTTTCAGTAGGACAACGACCCTAAGCACACAGCCAAGCTATCAAAGGAGTGGCTTCAGGACAACTCTGTGAATGTCTTTGAGTGGCCCAGCCAGAGCCCAGACTTGAATCCGATTGAACATCTCTGGAGAGATCTTAAAATGGCTGTGTCATGACTTTGCACAACCCAAATTCAGACAACACATTTAAGAACCTGTAATCTAACCAACTAAAAATAAAGTGTGCATTAATTTTGCAACATCTTGCATTGTTAATGTCTAATTTTTGCAATGTTCCTTAAATGGAAAAATACAGTTTCATAATCTGGTTAACATGCTATTTACACATTAGGTCAAAGTCAATGGTTACACCTAAATTCTTTACTTCTGCCTTGACTTATTTCTAAGGGATTAAGTTTATCTCTAATGCCCTCATTATTTCCATTTTTACTAACGACTAAGTTTTCAGATTTTTTTATTTTTTTTATTTATTATTTAGTTTGAGGAAATTACTTTTCATCCATTCAGGAATACAAGACAGACATTGGCTCAGAAAGCCCAGAGCATCAGGATCATCGGGTGCTATAGGAAGATAAAGCTGCATGTATATCTGTGGTAGTTCACTTTGTGTTTTGAAGTAGTCTGCCATAAAGGTAACATGTAAATTGAAATTAATAGCAGACTCAAAATAGATACTTGTAGTATGCCATGTATAATATCATGGATCTCTAAACTACAATCATCACAACTAACAGAATGTTCTACCTGCTAAATAGGACTGAAACCATTTTTTGACACTTCCCGCGAGGCTCACCCATTGACTAAGGCAATTTATTAGAATACTTTTGTCTATGGTGTCACATGCTGGGTTTTATTCTAGTACAACAAGAACGGATACATGGCCTCTGACTACATTAATCTGTACTGTAAATCATTTACTTCTTTAGACAGTGCAGTTTCTGTACTATGATTTGTTCTAAAACCTGATTGAAACTTATCAAGAAGTAATGTTTATTTAAATAGTCATTTAGTTGCCGAAAAAAAAATACTCTTTCTAGGTTTGAAATAGGTCAAAGTTGTCAAATATAGAGGAGTTTTTTGTTTTGTTTTTTTAAACAGGGGTTTAACTACTGCAGTCTTTGGGCAGTCTGGGAAGACCCCAGTATCTAATCACTAAAGCATGCTATCAATTAGCATATCCAAGATTTCCTTGAATAATCCAGTTGGTAATGGATCAAGGAGACAAGTGGGTGGTTTTACCAGGGAAATTATTTTACAGAGTTCAAGAAAACCCATTTCAATGAAGAATTTAATTCTCTAAAAAGAGCATGCTTGGTTTAAACAGGATTCATTTTGGAGAGATGTGTTATACTATTTTTTTTACTATTATTCATCTTGTATTTAAAAAAATCTGGCCATAATCTCAAGATTCCAGGAGGCATTCCATTGAATGAACTGGATTTAGAAGATGATCAGTCGTTTAGAAAAAATACCTTGGATTTCCAGCATTATCATTTATAATTTTAGAAAAATTACTTTGTTATATTCATCTTTGCCCCTTTAATATTTTAATTTAAAATTACATTTATTAAATCATTTTTTCTCCATGTATGCTCAGCCCTACAGCATTTTCTCTTGAGATCCAACACTCGGAGGTTTCCAGTCTTAGGAAACCTGATGACTTCTTAACAATTTCTTAAGGGGCCACTATGTAGGCTGCAACTCTGCATTTTACTGGTAACATTGCTGGCTGTGCAAGGACAAGCACAAAATGGATGCAATGTGTGCAGTTGCACACTTTATCTGAATATGCAAGGAAGGACATTTAAGCAATGAAAGTTAAATAGTGCATTATTGTTGGTATGTCAGCACTGTAGGTTAAGATTTTATTTTTATATGCATGGTAAATGTTAATTTTCAGTAAGTAACCAAAGATGAATTCATATTTTGCATGTTCTCTCGTTAAAATGGTTAGATCTTTAAGATGTAATTCAGATATTTAAGAGCGAAATATCAGACACATTGTTCACAAGCTGACCCCTTTTCACCAAAGCTTTTTTCCACATTACTGCATTTCTTTTTTAAAAGTTAATATGAAAACTGATAAAATGCTATGCTTCAAATTTGAAAATTCTCCCTGAAAAATATGTTACAATTGCCAGAAAAAATATTTCTTTGTAATTAATTTAAGGAAATAGTTAGGATGCTGGTCATGTCTAGAGATATATACAGTATATTCTTTATTTCTTTTCTGTAATGAATGTTGTGTACATCTTTAAAAGTCTTATGTATTATATGCTAATTTAATTCTTTGTTTTTCTTTCTAGTAGTGACAGAATGTAACATCATATTGGCAAAGTCTGGTGAAAAATCTAAAATAGTGACAGATTTTTCAACATTGGATACGAATTCTACTAAGCATGGTAAATCAAGTTTAAGCTACTCAAGTACTGCTGATATTTTACCAGAGTCTCCTAAAGTCTGCAGTAAAGGAGTAAATGGTGTAATGGAAAAAATACAGAACAATCCAGCAAAGTCAATTACAAACAGTGTTTTGAAGGAGAAAAAGGCAAAAGTGAAAAATGATGGTGAAGACCAAACTACTGCTACTATAAATGAAACAGCCTGCATCAAAGTCTTAAAACTCAAATCTGATACACTTGACACTACTCCTAAGCTTCACAGTCCGTTGGAGATGAAGAATGTTAATGATAATATGTTTGATCAAAGCATCAGTAAACTGGTTGATGATGATAAAGTGCATACATCTCAACTTTATAATCCTTTGCACTTAAATGACTTTGAAGAAAATGTTGCACAAGAACAAAGTAAAAATGGCGTCCTCAAACATAATTCCAATAACATACCTCTTTCTGCATCTTTGTCAGTTTCTAGTCAACGTCAGTTTACTGGAATAAGTGTCTCTCAAAATTCGCTTTCTCAGCCTGGTCCTGCTACTTTTTCTTTCAGTCATCAGAGATCAACCTATCCATATCAAGGCACATCAAATACTTACCAGTATGCACAGTCTCAGTATTATCCACAGCCACATGGTATTACCTCAGGTTTTACAGTGGATGACTGGAAGAACTTTTCATATGGTTCTCAAAACAGTTCAGCTGTAAGTACACCTCCAGATGTTAACAGAATCAGTGGACAAGCAAGGAAGAGCAGCATTTCTCCACATAGTTCAGAAACGTTACCTGGAAGGCTAGTCTCTTTCTCCATAGATGTAATAAGAAACAATTCTGTAGAAAACAGTGAAGTGTCAAGTCCTCTAAAGGCAGGGGACGAAGATCAAGAAAGACCAGAGAGTCCCAAAGATATACTTGATCTAGACAGTCATAATGCAGCTGCAAGGAGATGTAATACTACTTCACCAAATGTGGGATTTATGTATGGTCCACGAGCAGCACAATCTGGAGTTATTGACAGTGACAGGAGTAGTTGTCATTCACAGTTAATAGCTCATTCTTCACCTTATTTTACGCATCAGCTTACTTCCTCTTCATATGTTCCATCAAGGGTGGAAGCCATACATCACCCTTACCATGTAAACTATTCCCAATCGCAAACAAGGATTCCTTTGTATAGTCATGAACTAATGTTACAGCAGAGAGTAGGACTACCATTTGAAGAACAGTTTTTGAACCATGGGTAAGTATAATGTTGTTTACTAAATGTACAAATTGGGAATGATTTGGAAGTCATTGTTCATTTAATTATATATTTTAGTTGTATGCTTTAAGATAAAAAAAAATCCTGTTTTGGATCTTTTCAGATCAAAAGTAAAATATAGTTCACAAAATGACTATGCCAAAGAAAAAAAACAAGTTTCAATTATTTTCACATTTTCAATAATGTTTCCATATGTATAAATTGTTAAAAGTATGTAAAGTCCTTACTAGTTTTAATGATTTAATGATTTTTCAGGTTCAAACTAGAAAATTCAAGTGTATGTTTTTGTGTGACAGTTAACCATATGGTAACACAACGTGTTACATCAGAGTCAGTTTGGAAAATAGTAATTATAGAGTAAGTATATAGAACATGACCGTCATGTCATCCAATTCAGGATTTTACTATTTCACGTTTGTTATACTTTTGTATATTAATTTCTCCTGAAAGGCTGGGATTGGCTCCAGCAGACCCCCGTGACCCTGTGTTCGGATTCAGCGGGTTGGAAAATGAATGGATGGATGGTTAGTGCTATGCCACACCATAGTTGAAGTAGTCTCCATCTACATTATTCCATTCTAAGAAATGTGCAACTTACAGTATACATTTCCCAAAATCTGTTAGAACATCAAAGTTGGTTTTTCATTGTGTTATAAATACACACCAATAGATTTACCTATTTAGATTGATAACATAAACCTTACATGTATTTGGAGCTAGTCTTTCATTCACAAAGTGAGGGTAAAAAGCCTGCTCTTTTTATTACATCCAGTTCTTGGTTTCATTATTTGTAGTCCTAGTTGTCTTAAGCCACACACTGAAATAATAGAGTTGTTAACAATACAGTCACATTAATAATTTCAGTATCCGCAACAACAGAGCTAGTGACTGAATAGCTCCTTATGAGATTTTCTCAACAAAACATAATCTTGCACTAGAAGTTCAACTCAATATTCCAGCTTATCTCAGAGTGAAGTTATGGCAGCTAAATGGACACAGCCTGGTTTTAGTTGTCATCTTGGTTTCCAGAAAACTACTCATATGAAGTACTGCCAGAATTAAATAGTGAGGATTCAATAGCTGGTGTTTAACAAACTAGCTATAGCCACAGTCTACACCACTGATTCATGTGGTATTCTATTTGAATTACCTGTTTGTAAAGGGCTTTTTATAGTGTCATTACTTTGTAATGTTTGCAGTTTAAAATGGGATGGAGCTGAGAGAGTTTAATATCCAATGCAAATATATATACCTGTAATCTCAGTGACTGGTGTTACAAAAGGCTTGTGCAAGAATTATTCGAACCTATACATCTTTCCTAATAGCATTATCAAAAGTGTGCACTGTAGCTATTACATTACCATTATTTCAGTGTAAGTAGGCTATAGAGTTCACCTTTGGAGTATATCATAATGGAGTATTTTAATTAAAGTGGAAGTAAATAGGTACATATATATCTTCTTCACATATGGTTTCAGAAGATTGTGGAGATACAGTACGTGGTTGTTTGTAAATTAGGCTGACTGGCTAGCACTTTAAACAGCCATCAAGCTTTGAATGTTTCCTCAAACTCTAACATGAAAATGCATAAGGCTAATTGAAACTCTTGGGTGTGCTTTTATGTAAATGTGAAGTTGAATATTTGATTAACCTTCTAGTAATTTGTATCTCCCCTTTAGTTTAAATTATGACACAGTCCTTGTGTGCTCAATACACATCTCTCATGCTGAAACATAATTCTTTAATAAATGAGCTGCAAAAGTATTCTCTAAAAATCAAAATTTAGTTACGTAGACAATGAAGACAATAGTAGTAATGTTGAAACTGTGTGTTCATTACTTGTATTACTTTTTTCTTTTAACAGGCAACGCACATCTACTTCAGTAGTTGGTGAAAGCAAGAGCTCAGTGAACAAGCAAGGTGTATGAACAGAGTATACAGTCCAATGCTTTAATAAAGAGGTAGGAGCAGTGTACGAATATGCTGATTGTATATTAGTTATATGTTAGGAAATCCTGTCTGTAAGTATATTATTAATTTGATGTTCTGCCTCTTTTAGAATAGAGGAGTACAACCACTGGGGAAAAATAAGAAATGAATTTGAAATCTAGAAGTAATAAAGGGATCGATGTAAAAGTAAACATAATTCGTATAATGCAGGAACTAACACTCATTAAAATGCATTGAATTTAGTGGTGTAATGCAGTTTGTGGCAATATTTTCAGTGACTTATTGTAACAGAGCAACTCATTAATCATCTGTTGATTGGCAGTTAAGTGAGATTCTCAGAGACTCACTGAACTGAATTTGCCATTCTCTGCCTCTCTTTTCTTCACTCCTTTTAAGAGAGTACATTTTGCATTAAAGCCTATCAGAATTGGTAATGTCCACTTTGTCCTGCAAAGCTAAATATAATGACGCTAAGAACCCAGAAAAATTAGTAAATTGTCTACAAGAGTCTTCCAATGTTTCATGGTGTGAACAGTTTGGCATTAAAACATATTCTCTTGCTGAATTCCTTGTATAATACATTAATTTATATTTGCCTTTAGGCAGTGTTATTCCTGTTAAGAAAAAGTAAAACAAAATGTCATTAACAAAAAATAATATAGGGTGGTCCAGATCTAATTATGCAGTTTTCATTACGCTATAACTCTCTGTTTATTACATAGAGAATTCACAAAAAAATATTTTTGTTGCCTATAGATGGTAGCACCTGCCCTGCATTCCAAAATGGCGGGGAGACGGTTGTCAGTTGAACAGCGGGTGTGTTGTGTTTGCCTTTTCATAATTGCATAATTAGATCTGGACCACCCTGTACAGTAAAACCTTGGATTGTGAGTAACTTAGTCTGCAAGCGTTTTGTAAGACGAGCTAAAATTTTTAAATAATTTTAACTTGATAAACGAGCGAGGTCTTGCAGTACGAGTAGTACGTATATGCTTTGTCCCCTGAGTGTCACAGGATCACAATGTGATCTCACTGCAGGATTGTGAGTAATCATCTCCCATGCTTGGTCTCAGTCGGTATGCCTCACTCATATAGAGTCAACATTCGTACGAGGTATACTGTTTACTATAGCATTATGACCACATGTGTGTGCTACAACGTGCGAGTCCCTGTAATGCACCCCAAAACACGAGGCTGAGTCTTAGTACTTTAGCAAAACCAGCTTTATTCAGCTTGAAACAGGAGCCGCATGGTTATTTATTGTAGCGGGATCTGCCACTCTCCTATACAGAGACACAGCAATCAGGCAGGGTCGTGACCAGGTTAGTGGCCAAGTAATAATGTGCCCTTGCATTTATAATGTTTCTTGCATCCCCCATGGATGGCAGGCACTTATTGCACGACCACGATCTTTTTAGATTCGCTTTTATGGTGAACTGCTACAGCGCTGGATGCCTTCGGTTGCTTTGGGACACTCTTCCGTATGTCGTCCCATTGGGGGGGAATCCCAAAAGAGTTTAGAAACCTTACAGTGCGTAAAGCATTTCTTTTCATTTTGTGTCCAAGTGTAGTGACACTTCAGGCAAAAGCAACTGTCATTGGTCAGGTTTCCTTGTTAAAATCATAAAAAAAGAAAAAGATTCCAGTGAGCCAAAAGAAAGCAGGGATTCTGTTAGAATGAAAGTCGTTCTACACGACTTATAATAACCCTCCTCTCCTTTCTCTCGTCTCCCTCACACCAGCCACGATTCTTTTCAAAGGTAAACTGCAGGTTAATTTGTTTTACGTATTTTTACTTTATATTTTGTATTAATCATTTATATATGAATATTTTTAGGTTGGTAAACGAATCATCTGATTTTCCATTATTTCTTATTGTGAAATTCGCTTTGATATAGATTGAGTGCTTCGGATTGCAAGCATGTTTCCGGAACAGATTATGCTCGCAAACTGAGGCACCACTGTATATGGAAATCTTTAAAATAGCAAAGTGTTTTTGAAATACCAGTTTGCTTAAGCTGTTGCAGTTTATAGTAATAAATAATATACTTGCTATTTGATTCTGGGTTTTTTTTTTTTTTTTTGAAGTATACTAAAAATGTTGAACTGTCACATTATCAGGAGACAACTGAGTTTTTATGCATTAAGTTGATAGGTACAACATGAATGATACACAGTTTGAGAAATCTATGTTTTACACTTGTCAACAAGCACAGTTTTTCAAATTTGGTGTAACAAAATCTAAAAATTGTTGAAAAACTAAAAATAAAGTAAAAAAAAAATACAAAATGACAAAAACACTGAAACTAAATGAAAAAATTTTAAAAATGGGGGATAAACTAAAACTAAGTAAAAAATTAGAAACTAGAAAAATGCTGCCTTTAGGTGTGGTAATATTTTGCACTTTTTCTTTCTAGTATATAAGTATTATTTTCGATGTATCTGATTTAAATACTTAACAAGTATGTAGTGCCAATATGAACCATATAAGATGGATGGATGTAATCAATCAATTCCTAAACCTGCTTCATACTGAGCAGAGCTGTGGGAAAGCTCCAGTATGCCTAGGGCACCAGTCCATCACAGGATGAACACACACACACTAGTGCCAACATTGAATCACCAGTCCATCTAATCCAATTGTCTTTGGACTGTGGAAGAAACGGGGAATACCTCAAACCCACGTAAACACAGGTAGAACATGCAAACTCACAGGAATTTATCTACTTTATCACACGTGAAGACCTCAGAGAAATGAGAGATTGTGTTTAGAGCAATCGCCATTTCACTTTCTGTGTTTTTAAAATATCCCTTTAGTATTCCTCATGCACTTCAGCTCCTCCTTGACTGTTCTTTTACTACCAAAATAAGAATTTCTTTGGGTTTTCTTTCACTTTATCTGCTATACTCCTCTTTAACTGCCTTTTGGCCTCCGTAATATTCTCCTTAGTGGTTGCCCTCATGTTCTCATATGCCCTGTGATTCAGATTGGAGTTATTAACCTCATATGCCTTATAAAGCTGTTTTTTCCTTTGCAGCCTCTATGTCAAATGTTAATTTGCCTACTGCAGTGTTTTGTTTTCTTACTAGTTCCAAATTTAGGTATGTACTTGTCCTGCATTAATTATAAAATGTTTTAAAACTGTTCCACTGCTCCTTGACTGTCTCCACACTCAAAAGTTTATCCCAATCTATCCTCTTTAGACTTTGCCTCATCTCCTCAAAATTTCCCTTACCAAAGTTAAACTTACCAGTTTTAGCCTTTGTATCCACACTCATCCAAAAAAATTGAACTGCATTATATTATGGTCACTTGATCTAAAAGTTGAATCACCTCTACACCCTCAATTCTATCCTGATTATTACAAAATACTAAATCCGGACAGACTAAACCCCCCCCAACCCCCGCATTGGTCCTTTAACATACTGTGTTAAAAACTCTTGTTCTCTGATATTTGCTAGGTTATCCCCATTAATGTTCAGTTAGTTAAACTCCCCCCTGACTATAATATCCCTGTGTAAACTTGCCTTTTTAATATTACTAAAGAGATGTCCAAAGAAGATGTTGAAATTGCTGTCTGCATTGGGTGGTCTATAACACACTCATAAAATAAGGCCTCTTTCCCTAATACTTCCTAGTCAAAGCCACACCTCCTCACTAAGATGGGGCTCATTGTTCAACTGAAGAGGACTTGCTTTTCAATTCCATTTGACATGTACGGTTAGATTTTACATTATTGAACTTTTTTTTTATTTTTTATTTTATAAAACTATTGTTTGTTCCCTCATGTATAGTTCTACACTAATCCTCAACTAACCTATACGTACACCTCCCCAACATATTGGTGCCCCTCCAGTTTAGACGTAACCCATCACAGCAGAACAAGTCCAGTCTGCACCAAAAGGAGTCCAGATGTCCCATTAACCCTGTACCCTTCAACCCAACACCAAGATCTGAGCCAAGTGTTAAGCCTTATAATCCCCTCAGTCTTTCATGGACTGGTACGTGGCACAGGCTGAACTTCAGAGGAGATTATCTTGTCATTTCTTCTCCTCAGCCTGGCACCAAACTCTCTAAATTTGTATTGCAGAACTGACAGACTACCCTCATGTATGTCATTTGTTCCAACATGGACAATGACAATTGGATCCACCCCTATTTTGGCCAAGAGCCTATCAATCCTTCAATGGAGGTCTTCCACTTGTGGACCCAGAAGGAACCGCACCATGTGAGACTGTCTCTGGAGAAAACCTGTGTATCAATCCCCCTAATGATTGAGTCTGTGATAAGAGGTCTGTGGTGCAGTGCAGTTTTTAAATAATCGCGTCTCAGAAAAATGTGGGCTTTAATTGGATGCAGGTGTGCATGAGCAAGCTTCTCTCCATGGTTGATTGGGGTGTTTCAGCTACATGCACAAAGGTGAGTGGATCAATTAGGTGCCTCATTCACACCTCAGAGAGAGCAGTGTATCACACCTGTGCCCAATCAGGGTAAATAAGAGGAGCCTGCAAGCGACAAGGGGAGGATCAGACCAGAGAAAGAAATGGGAGGATCAAGAGAAAGGAATGGAGGTTAAAGAAAAGGATGAAAAGAGAAGGGCAGGAATGGTTAGAGCCAGTGCAAGACAATGAGGAAGCAGGTGGACAGGGACGTTAGCCCCAGGGAAGGAGCATGTGTTTGACACTCAAGGCTCCTGCAGACATCAAGGGTCTGATGGTGGGTGTAGGAGCAGGCTTGGAGAGGTGCACCATGGAATGCCAAGGAATTGGCAGCAAGGACATTAGCCAGGATTAAAGGTCGTCTGCGGCTGTTGGTTGACTTCTCTGTAGCTTGGATTGTGTTTTAAGAACACGGATTTACTGTTCCGGGTCATTAACCTAATTTTAAACAATTATTTTTTGATTTGTTTTTAACCCTCACGTTCACTTAACTTTATGGGATTATTTATTTATTTAATGAAGACTTGGTTGCACTGCACTTTTTAACACTGCACTGTTTTGATTGTAGTAAAAGAACTTGACATTTTTTTGCTCCAACCCCTTGCTTGAATATGTGTGTGTGTCGTTTGCCTGGCTTGTCTTAGTTCATGACTATCGATGGGATTGGGTTTAAGAGGCTCCCAGACATAACAAGGGAAAATGAAGCTGACGCTGACCATCTCAGACTCCCCAACTATCACTGCTTCTCTCTTTCTGGGAACTGGTTTTGAGGGCCGTTGGATTGCACTGGCATCATTATTAAAATTTGACTTTGGATTACTAAAACCGCTCAACTTTGATTTTTATTAAAATTAAATGATTTAACTTAAATGGTAAAGCTAAAAAAATGTAAGCCAAAGAAATTAGATTAAAGAACTGCTACAGTTATTTTACACCTTCTGATCCCTTAAGCTCCTGTAATATTCTCCCCCTTGACCATCTGCTGTTTGTCTTTCTATAACATTAACTATTCTTTGTCTATTCTCTTAACTTTGTGCTCTATTTCTTTCTCACTTAAAAGCTCTCCACCCTCACCATTTGTATTCCTTCGTATTCATGAACCCTTACACTGTTACTCTCTTAACTGCTCTACTTTCTTGATCACTAAAAACTGTTCAATCTAGAAAAAACGTACTTACTGACAATCCACTGATTTTTAATTTCTTACTGTCTTGTCTGCTCCAACAGCCTGCTTGTGCCTAATCAGTGCATTAGCTCTAGGCACCTGCCTAAGTACCAATGAGCCCTTCACTTTACTGTTTTGAAGTCAGCCCCCACCCACTGAAGAAATGTTATTTATGTTACTTAAACTGCGCGCCCTGCCTGGGGTTTGTTTCCTGCTTGTGCCCTGTGTTGGCTGGGATTGGCTCCAGCAGACCCCCATGACCCTGTAGTTACGATATAGCGGGCTGGATAATGGATGGATGTTACTTAAAACTATTTGTCACTACAATGCCAGTTATTTACTTACACTGCTGCAACTTCCCTGCCTCACCATGTACCTTTTCCAAACGATTCCCCTATCACTCCGCTCCTTTTGCTCTTGTGCAGGTGAAAAAAAAAGCAAAGAATCCCTTCCAAAGGGGAAAAAACCTTTAAAAATTCTTGCACAATTCCTTGGTGGCAATTAAAGCAAAGCTTTTAAGAGCAAAATGTATTTATTTTAATTAACTTTCACGTCACAGACAATACAAGAACTCTCAGGCGCTTGTTTTCGTTTGCAAGCTATACTTTAACTGTATTGTTTATATGAGAGTTAGGTTACTACTTTGTAGCACCCCTATGTGTACAGTCTTGCCTGCACATGGACAGCTACCTCAAGCAAGGAGACTTACTAGCTTTGCACAAGCAGACCGAGTGGTTGCCTTCAGACTTGAGCTACACCTGTGCCAATCACCAAAGCAGGTGCATGCCTACCGTGCTGTTTTCTATTAAAGTAGTCTCTTCTCATTTGCCAACTCCTGTGGGATTATGGCGATTACCCACACTGGGTGCTCTTAAACAGTTTACCTTGATCTAAATTATCATTTTAAAGCAAAAT
Organism: Polypterus senegalus; assembly: GCF_016835505.1. Classification (NCBI taxonomy): domain Eukaryota; kingdom Metazoa; phylum Chordata; class Cladistia; order Polypteriformes; family Polypteridae; genus Polypterus; species Polypterus senegalus. The sequence continues at coordinate 151,310,214 of NC_053164.1, forward strand.
TAATAAAAACATAGTAAATCTGATGGTAGCAGAAGTTTAGAAAAAAAGACTTATAAAGTTAGGAAATGTATTTGAAAAAGAGTCTTATTGAAAATGTTCTGTAGAAAATAAAGGTGATGAAAGATGAGTCTTCAGGTTAGGGTGCAGAATTCCTTCAGATTGTTTGGCACCGCAACAGAGATATTACAGCAATACTTAGTTGAGCCTCCTTTTGCAAATATAACAGCCTCTAAACGCCTCCTATAGCCTTTGATGAGTGTCTGGATTCTGGATGGAGGTATTTTTGACCATTCTTCCATACAAAATCTCTCCAGTTCAGTTAAATTTGATGGCTGTCAAGGATGGACAGCCTGCTTCAAATTTTCCCATAGATTTTCGATGATATTCAAGTCAGGGACTGTGATGGCCATTCCAGAACATTGTACATCTCCCTCTACATGAATGCCTTTGTAGATTTTGAACTGTGTTTTGGGTCATTGTCTTGTTGGAATATCCAACCCCTGTGTAAACTTCAACTTTGTGTTTGAACATTATCCTGAAGAATTTGATATTGGGTTGAATTCATCCAACCCTCGACTTTAACAAGGGCCCCAGTCCCTGATCTAGCCACACAGCCCCACAGCATGATGGAACCTCCACCAAATTTGACAGTATGCAGCAGGTGTTCTTCTTGGAATGCGGTGTTCTTCTTCTGCCATGCAAAGCGCTTTTTGTTATGACCAAATAACTCAATTTTTATCTCATCAGTCCAAAGCACTTTGTTAAATAAAGAATCTGGCTTGTCTAAATGAGCACTTGCATACAACAAGTGACTCTGTTTGTGACGCGAGTGCAGAAAGGGCTTCTTTCTCATCACCCTGCCATACAGATGTTCTTTGTGCAAATTGTGCAATTTAGTATTGCAAGTAATCAGTATTGAACAGCTACATGCTTTCAAATCCGCAAAATTACAAGGGGACCCAAATTTTTGCACAGCCAGTTTTTCATATTTGAATTAATTTCATACAACTAAATACTGCTTCACTAAAAATCTTTATTCGGCAAGCACCCCAGTACTCAGATGTTCCTAGGAAATGAGACATACCACTGTTATCTTTTTTGTTGAAAGGAGAGTCAATTATTATGCAGGCTGTTAAAACTGTTAAGTTTATATACACAATGGGATGTCTGAAACTTGAAAGAATCCCTTATACAAAGGATTTAGTTGTCTTAATGAACTCAACATTATCAACTACCAGATAGTGTTCAGATATATACACATCTACTATATGTGTGTTTATATTAAAATGTAAAAATACACATACAAAGATTAATGAAATCATTTTTCTATGTGATGTTTTCATGCAACACTCATTTTTCTTCAAAACCATATGTGATGTACATCTCATGTCAATACAACCAATTTACGTGCATATACCTTATACCTCATATACATCTGCTCCGCTAAGAACCGTAGTAGTTCAGTTGTGCAGTCGACAAATAAAGCCTATGTATCTTGGCCATGTTGGACCAATAGCATGGAAAGCTAGCGATCAAGGAGGGGCTGGGCCGTGTGTACAATGTTTTTTCTTTTTTTCATCACCCTTTCATAAATTTTGCTTACCCCACTTTCTAATTGTATGCAGTTTGCATTCCCTGATTACAGCATGAAAGGGAATGAACACACTACTAGTAGTACTTGCCAGGTAGTGTAAAATATTGTTATACACTATTTTGATTGGCACACAAATTACAAGTCTTTACATATAATGTGGTATTAACCATCTGATAAACAAATGTGTGGTGGAATGACCAATGCAAAGATTTGTGTTTGCATGTTTTACACTTGGATTTTTGTCCATTTTTCAAATATTTAAACATTTCTGTAAGACGTTTTATATAGGTTATACTGTATATCTTTTTCATTATCTACTCTAAATAGATAAAAACTAACTATTTCTCTGCTCTATTAGTAACCTCATTTCTGTGAACATTTTTATAACTATTCATTTTGGTTGGTTTTTCAGATATTTCAGAAATCTTCAACATGTGAATTACAGCTGTCTCAGTTTCTTTATTTTAGCCTGCTAGCCTATTCCTGTATAATTTTATCTCTAGATTCAAGAGATTTTAATTAAATTACAAATTTAGTTTCTTTCACCATTGCTTAATCAGGAACAGTCTGCCAATGCCAGCAGGCGCTAGATAGGATGCAGATGTCCATTGTGTCTTAATGCAAGGTATAGTTAAATTGTCCCAACCTCTGTGTCAGTTTTCAGTTCTTATTTGATGATTTTTTTGTAGTCAAATCAGTTGAATGAGTTTTATAAGTGAGAATTTATATAATGCTTCTGAAGCATTTAAAATGTTCTTATAAACAAGACCAGAATTGTTGATTACAAGAATAGCTTAATCTTAAATTAATCCCTTCAAGAGTAAACAATTACTTTTAAAAAGCATCAGCATAAAAATAATTAATCAAGTAGTAGAAATGTCACAATTTATCTGTTGCCAAAGGCACAATTCGTTTTGTGTATATTAGTTTAAATACTGGAAATTTAATGTTTAATTGAAGTCTGTTGTTGTAATATATGGGGCTTTGGATAGCTCTAAATATCAAGTTAAATTGGCACAAAACTGCTGCAAAGCTGCAGATGATGGGGGGTTGCGTAAATGCACAATGTTCAGAACAAGTGAACCAAGGAATGGAAGCTAAAGGTGTTTTTACGAAATATTACTTAATGAAGTTTTTGTTTCTTGTTCTTTCCTAAATATGATATCCTAGCTTTTCACTTAAGTATTTTTGGTTTCAAGATGATGATATATCATGTCAGAATGATATGAGTAAACTGATATTAACCATAGCACCGAATGCATTGATAAGTGTTGATTAAAAAGGGGGTGTTAAATAGGTACTTACATAACTTTCTTTTGGTCATTTTTATATTAACACAATTTAAGAATCAGGAATCAGTAATGCATTGTTGCATCAATACAAATATATAAGTATTGAGAGAATTTACCTTTTACTGTCCATGCCTATATTTGTTGTACACCTCTCTGCCTTTGATTTTTTCAAATACATCTAGATAAACAAAGTTTTCTTTTACTTTTCTAAAATCTATTTACTGTAATCTTCCCACAGAAACATAACTGGAGACCCAGGAAGACTGATGGAGTGATGCACGGCACCCACGTGAGCTTTGAGTTGACCGGTGCTTCAGAAGACAACTTAGTGGAACAGTCAGTTCAGGATTTTGAAGAAATTGTTAATAAAAGTAATACATGTCTGAGCTGGTTGCAGTTATCTTTGTTTACAATTCCTTATGGCTTGGATAATTTGTTCATGCTAATTACTTTCTGGTTCAGAAAGGTTTGTTTCGGATGTTTTTAGTAACTTTAAACTCAGGTGCATTTAAATGGTGGAACTTAAACTAAAGAGTGTTTTAAGTTTAGAAACCAGTTTACATAAATTGAATTTGCCTTTTTTCTTGTTGAATGTATTTGTAAATTGAGAATATAGAGCAATACCACACTGTATATATATTTTTTTACAAACTTTATTTTGTACAAACTAGCCAGAATCATTTATGTTAGAAGTATGGTTTTAAATACTTTGATTTATTTAAAACCTCTTTGTGTAAAAGAGAAGGTTCCAGTGGGGGAAAGTTTTAGGGTGGTGAAGAATTTATTTCAATGACCCTTTAGCTGTATAACATTGAACATTAAAGGTGTACAGCCAAGTGAGAATTGGAACACTATTAATGCCTTCCTGAAAACAGCAGGGTAGTACCATGTGTTTGGCTTTTTTTAAATTGATAATTACGCCTTTTGAGTTACCTGTTTTGTTCTGTCTCAACTAGACCTCTTAAATCTGTATAAAGATTTGTATGTGTGCTTAGCTACTTCATTTTTGAACACTAAACTAAATATTGGACATAAGTTTCTTTTTGTAGAGGTTGTCTACATATTGTTACGGGTAAATTAATATAGAAATGCACAGTGAAGTGTGTTTTTGTTTGGCTGTTTCAGACAGTCCAGTACAATTTCCAGGATGCCTCCTTTACAGATCACACTTAGATGTTGCACTCTGGACTCCCAGAAATATTTAATAAAGTACATGAAGTACTGTGATACGATATTAAAGGCTCTGTGGGTTTTTTGTCCTTGTTTACACAAATGAAAAATACTATTGTTCTATAATACCTTTTGTTTCTTGTAACCTTTCTAATTCCTGTGTAAAACTCAATTTTATACTAAGTTTACTTAATTTCCATCTGTTTTTTGAATTGACTTGGAATTCAATAATTGGTACACAGCTTCTCTTGTTAGTAAATATGAGCAGTTTTTCATTTATTAGGTGTGTTCACAAGGAAATGCGCAAAGCACCTATTGTGATAGCCCATCTTTGCCTTTCCACCAAATTAGGCAAGCTTTTGTGCATTAGGTAAATGTAGATTGAGAAATGAGAAAAACATTTTTTCAGTTCTTTACCAGGGCATGTGTTTTCAATTGTAGTATTTTTACATTTCAAATGTAGAAAGATAATTTAGTTTATTAGTTGTGTGCATACTGTATACTTTTCAGTTTAGTTGTACTCTGTTATTAATTTTCTTTACTCTTTCTCAGAACTATAATCATCTCTCTTTTAATGTTTTTGAATGTTTCTATCCAGTCATTTTGCAGAGGTGAATTCTTAGAATGAAGGACAAAACTTGTTTTATATAAAGACTAGCATATCCGCGAAATGTGCTAAACTTCAGACTTGACAGTTTTGTGGTTTTTAGAATTGTCAAAACAAATTGTATACAGGACTTTTAGTAATCTGCTGTTTTTGGTTTTTTGTATGTTTTAAACATAAGTTATTCATAATGTTTCAGAAGTTTTTTTTTTTTTTTTTTTATAAGTTAAGGAATACATGTATATGAATATGTGGGTATTGTGTGTTTATGTATTTATCTCAATTGCATTTGTTGTACTAATTTTTAACTCTACTGTTTTGTGCAACTATTCTAAGCTACCAGTTGTGTAGTTACCCAAACATTTGGGGAAAAAGATTACTACTTTTTGAACAACATTCACTCTGAACTCTATTGTGCCACTGACACTCCTAAACAAAACTGCAGTGAAAGTATAACCTCCTCCTCCTCCTCCTAGGTGAGTGAGTCCTGTATAGATACCTCAAAACCTGCTTTACAGAGAGTGCAATGTGCTAGACGTTGATTGGTGTGTGCAAGTAAGAATTTAACATTCAGCAAATGAACAAACAAATTAATGTTAAATGCAGATGTCTATATTGTAAACGTTAAGTTTGCAAAAGATTACCACAAGTAAAATTTAAGTAGCCATGGTGTTGGCATCTTCCTAAAAGCCACACTCCTGACTTTAATTTTTTCTTTTTTTCCTTCTTCCAATTGTATTTAAACAGCAAGCTGCCTTTCTCCGAAACAACAAAACCCCAAGACGTTTGGAGCAGAAGGTCCCATTTAAAGTTGAAATAGCAAGCATGTTCCTTACCTCCCACAAATCATACACCTTACCATTTTCCTTACCCACCATCTAAAGCAGCCTGGCAGTAATGTCACTCTTGCGCTTTTTGTTATCAAGTGTTTTAATTGGGCTTAATAGCAATTATAAGTAAAAACCATGATCAGCAGATCCTTGTAAAATAATGTCGAAAGAGACAATAACAACTAACAGTAAAGTTAAACCCCATAACCCAGAGTTTTACTCCTGCTTTTATTTATTTATTTTTATCTGAGTTTTATTAGAAAGTTAACGTATAAGGCAGTGACAGAGTATAAAGGGGGTAAAAAGAGTTAAGTATATTACTATTACAAGTGGAACTGTAGAGTGTCCTGTGTTTATTTACATTTTTACTGTTATTTTTATGAGCAATAATTTTTCTTGTGGCTATTTATTAAGATATGTAGCAATGTGACAAAATGTATACATTTCTAGATTAGCAAGTGAGGGGAAAAATATGAAACAAATATTTGAAAAATCATAATATGAAGGATGTTAGACATTAGTGTTGGAGAGGTCATAAACACTTTATTATAAAGCATTTAACTGAAATGTGCTTATTTTGTGTTAGCATATGTTTATGGAAGCAGGTCTCATAAGGTATAGATTGTGATTTTTGGCCTTGCGTCCTGTCACTCTCCCAATTCCTTTGTTAGGTTCCAATTCCACCTGCATGTGTACGTTATGCACTGTATTTGTAATAAATACAATATATGCAAAAATAGGTCAATTTAATATTCTGCAGCTTTGGATCAGAAATGATCAACCCAGCATTTTAAGCACACTGTGCGCTTCTTTTTCATCTTTCTCTGTGGTCTTTCATTTTGTCCCTACTAGTAAAACAAAAAAATGAATGTTACTGTTAATATGATGGGAAACTTTACTGTAGCTTAAATCATGAAATTCTGCATCTTATTCATATGGATGTCGTGTGCTTAATTGTTAACTGTTGTAGTGTTTTGTACTATCTGAAAAAGTTGTTACCTGAGAGATCTGAAATATTGTCCATACTGCATACATTTAGAATAAATTGCAGCTTTTGATATTGTTATCACTCTACAGTAGATCCTTTCCTGAAAATTACTTGGTAACAATTGTTTGTGTAGATACTTTTTAAGAGTGCTAAGGTCAATCATTGCTAATGTCTGATTTCTTTGTTTGAATTCTTGTTGAAACTTAAAAAAAAATAAACTTAGGGAAAATATTTGTTATGGGGAAAACCAGCACTGATGTCTCCTGTTATGTGTAAGTATTAAGTGTAATGTAGAAGTAGCTTACTCATTAGATTTGCTTTTGATCTGTAATTCAGCAAATTTAATATAAATCTTTGTAAGTGAAGAGCACAAGCAGGTCAAACACATTTACACGAATGGGCTTGCAAGGAGCAAATGGCTACTGACCGAAAAATACTTTTTCCTTTAAGGTAATTTGTGAGTTGTAAAATTTACAAAAAACGCATTTTGGGTCTTAATTTTAGTTAAAGTTCTTCTTATTTTAGAACACAATAATGCACTCTCTTACTGCTGTTACGCATGCAGAAGAATCAAATTCCTAAGTTTCATTTGGCAGAACCAATTTTGACATGTCACACTCGTAATGAAAGACGTGACGTTTGAAGATGAGACTCTCCTTGTGGTCCCCATTTGATTGGGCTCAAAAGATTCAAGCCCTTCAAGCTTCCCCATACCTTCTAGCCCAAAGCTGAATTGGCTTCATGGCACTTCCTGAAACTTTACTTGTGTTATGCTGCTCTGTAAAGAGGAGACAAAGACTGATTATGGACTTACGTGGCTCACATCTTTTCAAAATATTTAGACAGCTATCAGAATGTGATTTAAAAAAAAAAACAAACAAAAAACCTCAGTGCTGTTTCCTGACTAAGTCTACTTCTCTTGTATTCACTGAGTAAAGAAATAATTCTGATTCTCTTGTACCCAAACTGAAGAACTCATTTTATTGTAAATGGTCTTAATTTTAAACATTTTCATGTCTTCTCTATTTTGACTGAAATCATTTGGCTTCTCATTGGATCATAGCTCCCACTTCTGGAGTACATCATCTAGTTGCTGTTCTCTGGAACATTTCCAGCACTATTTCTAGTCTGTAATCTGGAGACCAAACCTGCACATAATATTGCAGATGCTGTCAGGTAAGTGCATTGCTTAGCTAAGGAAGAACATCCCTTGACTTCCATGCAGTATATTGCGTTATATAAACCTATACAAGCATTTAATGTAGGCGATAGGACTTTAAAGTGGATTCAGAAAGTATTCAGACCTCTTCACTTTTTCACATTTTGCTGTTTTGTAACCTTGGCCTAAAGTCATTTATATTACTCCTTTCCCCACATCAAGCAACACTCAATACCTGAGAATGATAAAGCAAAAATAGGATTTTAGAAACATTTACAAACATATTAAAAATAATGTACTGTATCACATTGATACGAGCATTCAGACTGGAAACCATGTTTGGCAGTGATTACAGCCTGGAGACTTCTTGGGGAAGATGGGGAAGGCTTCTTTCACCTGGAATTGGGTATTTTCTGCCATTCCAATCTACAGATCCACTCAACCTCTTGTCAGATTGGATGGAGTACATGGACAGACAACTATTTTCAGGTCCCTCCTGAGATGTTCGAATGGGTTCAAGTCTGGGCTTTGGCTGGGCAACTTAAGGAAATTATCCCTGAGCCTCTCCTGTGTTGTCTTTGCTTTGTGTTTGGGGTCATTGTCCTGTTACAAGTTTAACCTTCAGCCCAGTCTGAGGTTTGGAGCACTCTAGAGCAGGTTTTCATTATAGATATCTCTCTACTTCAGCTGTTCAGCTTTTCTTCAGTCCTGTCTACTGTCCCAGTTCCTGCAAATGAGAAACAACTCTACATCATGGCACAGCTACCCACCATGCTTCACCGTTAGAATGATATTCTATAGGTGATAAGTAGTGACTGGCTTCCGCCAAACATGTCACTAATCTTGGTTTCATCAGACCAGTGCATCCTGTTTCTTTCAGTATGAGTCCTTTTGGTGTTTTTTCTGTAAACTCTAAGTGGGTTTTTACTGAGCAGGAGGGAGTCTCCCAGATTGGTGGACTGTTCTTCTGGAAGTTTCTCCCATCTTCACACAGCTTCTCACGAGTGCCCAGTTTGGGCCAGTGATCAGCACTAGGAAAGTAGTGGTTGGTCCAGGCAGCTTTCATTTAAGGATTATGAAGGCAACTGTGTTCTTGGGAGCTGCAGGGTGTTTTTTTTTTTTTCAGCTGCCTTCAGATTTTTGCCATGACACTATAATCCTGTCTCTAAACTCTGAAGACAATTCCTTCGACTCAGTGCTTGATTTTTGGCTCTGATGCACATTATCAGTTGTAGGGTATTACATAGACCGGGGTGTGCTTTTCCTAATCGCATGTAATCGATTGAATTTATTACAGGTGGACTCCAAAAAAGGTGTAGAAACATCTCAGCAATGATCAGTAGAAGGGGATAAAGCTGTGCCAGATTGGTTGATATTGAGGAATGCGTTCAATTTCAGAAGTCTTGTTCATACGTAATGCATTCTAGCATAGCCTAAACTAAACACCTCTTTGTGTAGTTTTGGCCAATAGGTTTTCATTTCCCCCTCCCCCCAAACCGTATGTACAGTAACTTTGATTTGCCTCATTAACCACATGTACAGCCTGCAGAAATCAGTTTTGTTAGGGTGCACATTCAGAGACTGGGGAGTACGTGCGGATTCTTCTTATTGTTACCTGCAATCTTACTTGCTATGTTTTTGCCCAAAGAATGTATTTAAAAACAAGCGGAGATACAGAGGATTGTAGTTCAAGTTTGTCACGGTGAGATTATTTTTCTTTCTGCACTTAACCGAAGTGTGCAGTCATTTACTGTACATACTGATCTCGGGGTGCCTACCCTTGTAAACCGCAGCTCCTAGATCTGTTTTCATTTTGACAGTTGTGCACTCCAGGTGTAGTTTTAACTTCCTAGGATTCACTTCTACTTTCAACTTTCAAGACCATCACGTTCGCATTGTGTACATAACTACCAGCTTCCAGATTTCCCCAGCATTGGCCCACTTGGCAGCAGACATTTCCTGCCTAACTCGCCTGCTAGCCTGGAGGAGTCTGCGCTCTACCCCAACTTTATTCCTCACTTGTAACAATTCGTCCCACGCCCTAACACGAGCCGATTGCTACCGCTAATCTGTCCTAGGTAACGGCAGATGATAAAAGGATAGGCCAATATTACACCCCAAACAATTTCCCGTACACCCTTTATTCTACCCGGTCCACTCCCTTAATGCCAATACTTTATAGCCCCCAAAAAAAGCAATAGTCAAGATCTATCATCAAATAACGAGTATATTACATACAATGAAAAAAAGAACACGTGCACCAGCCCCCGCCACCATAAATAACCCTTATTCTGTAGCCCCACAAATATACAGTATACATATATTTACACAATAACAATATATATTCCCCCAGTTCCCCTTCCAGAGATGATAAATAGATCCACAGATGTCCACTGTTCTGTCCCGAAACTGCCGGCAGGCCAAACGAGGAGTCCTGAAAATTGCGGACTATTCGCACAATCACCTCTTCGTCATAAAAGACATACAGTCAGCCTTGCGCCATGATACAATATAAGTCCTTTGAAATAGCTCACCCGAGTCTGTAGGAATTAGCAGAACGTTTGATTCCCCGATCAAAAGAATACCTTCCACCTTCTGGCAGGACTGTAGGAGCTCCTAGACTTCTTGTATGGTCAGTGCAGTAACTGATCTGCTTTTTCTCTCCGATTCTCCTTTTTCTCCTCTTACCCCTTCTCACTTTAAAACGACGCGCTTTACGCAAATGACTCCCGAAAGAAAACCGGAAGTTCCTCCCCTGGGGCACCGCTGTCAATCTCCGGATGCAAGCATCTTCCCTACAACACCTGATCAACAGCAGAGAACATATTATATTTATGTGGCAGCGCTACACACTTTTCCTTTGTCCGGTTTGTTTATAGAGCATGTGTTTGCTTTCAGTGCTGTGCGGGGGTGCATCAAAGCCCTGTTGGGACTGCCCCCTGTCCTGTGTTATTATAGGGAAGCTTTTGTGCATGGCAGTCTATTGCAACAGTAATAGGTGAATCGCCAATTGTCCATCTTCTCACAAGGCCAGTTTTACACGGCAGAGACAGTTTTTATGCTAGGAATATAAATGAATTACAGCAATGATAGAGAGAACAGGCAGTTCAGCTCAACAAGCATGTCCATTCTATTCACATAGATTGTCTTAAATAACAAATCCAGATTTGAATGTCCAAAGAGTCCTGTGGTCCACCACACTACTTGGTAAGTTACCCTTGCGATGGTTCTTTGCATGAAGAAAAACTTTTCCAGTGTGTTTAAAATATACCCTTAACTATTTTTTTCAACCATGGCCATCTGTTCTTATTTATTTATTTTAAAGTAACAGCTGGGGTTTAAAGTTTTTCCTTTCATAATTCACTTTGCTGCTGTTCCCACATAATCTTCAGCTCCTTGAATCTCTCCTTACAGCTCATACGTCTTAGCCAGACAATCGGCCTAGTCACTCACTCTCCTCTGGACTTCTGCTGTTTCCTTTTTTGTAACATGGAGACCATAACTGTACTCCAATTGAGGCCTCACCAGTGTGTTACCTCTCTTGAGTTGTAGACTTGCTACACCACACCTCATGATCTTGTACAACATCATACTAGCTTTCTTGATCGCTTCTACACACCGTCTGGATGTAGATAGTGATGAGTCCACTATGACTCCTAGCTCCTTCTCATAAGGTGTATATTAAACTTTCAGACCTTGCATTGTGTATTCAGATCTAACACTTTTACATGCTATGTGCAATACTTTACATTTACATTAAATCTCCTCTGCCCAAGTCTGTAGTTTGTCATGGCTCTTCTGTAATGATTCAACTAATTGTACATTTTCTGCCCTTTCACTTTATTTGGCATCGTCTACAAACTTAAGCAGCATTATTTTATTCTCTTATCTACATCATATATATTATTTAAAAGAGCAGCAGACCCAGCACTGACCCTAAGGGACACTACTTTTAACAATGCCTAATTCTGAAAAAGTTTCCCCTCCGTGACCCTTTTGCCTCCCAAGTGTCAGACAATGTTGGACTCGCCTACACACTGTGCCCAGAATACCTGCTTCTATTAGTTTGAGTTCCCAGATCTTTTTCTAATTGGAGTTTTCTCAATTTGCTATCTACTGTAGCTACAGTGGGGAAATAATTATTTGACCCCCTGCTGAATTTGTAAGTTTGCTCACTTAGAGAGAAATGAACAGTCTCTAATTTTTATGGTAGTTTCATTTTCATAGAGACAGAATATCAACTAAAAATCCAGAAAAAACACATTACATAAAAAAAAGTTATACATTGATTTGCATGTCATTGAGTGATGTAAGTATTTGATCCCTTAAAATCCAGCCAGAACTCTGGCTCCCACAGATTACATTCAATCAATCAATCCAACAATTACAAACACTCCTGATCTCAACTTGTTACGTGTATAAGGCACACCTTTCCACAGAATCAATTTCTTCCATTCCAACCTCTCCACCACCATGGGCAGGACCAAGAAGCTGTTAAAGGACATCAAGTACAAGACTGTAGACCTGCACAAGGCTGGAATGGGCTACAAGACCATCCGCAAGGAGCTTGGTGAAAAGGTGACAACTGTTGGTGTGATTATTTGGAAATGAAAGAAATATAAAATGAATTTCAATCACCCTCGGTATGGAGATCCATGCAAGATCTTGCCTCATGGGGTGAGGATGATCATGAGAAAGGTGAGGGATCAGCCCAAAACTACACAGGTGGAGCTTCTTAAATCTGAAGGCAGTTGGGCCCACAGTTGCCAAGAACACCATTGAAGCAAGGGGCCCCTGCTCAAGAAGACACATGTACAGGCCCGGATGTTCACTGGCAAACTTAAGACAGGCCTGAGCAGGGGACCGTTGTGGGCGCTGCAGTATGTACTGTGTTACCAATGGTGTTTCTTCATATATACAGTGCCTTATTCCAAAATGGATTAAATTCATTTTTTTCCTCAGAATTCTACACACAACACCCCATAATGACAATGTGAAGAAAGTTTACTTGAGATTTTTGCAAATTTATTAAAAATAAAAAAATTGAGAAATCACATGTACATAAGTATTAAGTATAAGCCTTTGCCATGAAGCTCAAAATTGAGCTCAGGTGCATCCTGTTTCCCCTGATCCTCCTTGAGATGTTTCTGAAGTTTAATTGGAGTCCATCTGTGGTAAATTTCAGCTGATTGGACATGATTTGGAAAGGCACACACCTGTCCATATAAGATCCCACAGTTGACCGCTCATGTCAGAGCACAAACCAAGCATGAAGTCAAAGGAATTGTCTGTAGACCTCCGAGACAGGATTGGCTCGAGGCACAAACCTGGGGAAGGTTACAGAAAAATGTCTGATGCTTTGAAGGTCCCAATGAGCACAGTGGCCTCCATCATCCATAAATGGAAGAAGTTTGAAACCACCAGGACTCTTGCTAGAGCTGGTCGGCCATCTAAACTGAGCGATCGGGGGAGAAGGCCCTTGGTCAGGGAGGTGACCAAGAACCCGATGGTCACTCAGTCAGAGCTCCAGAGGTCCTCTGTGGAGAGAGGAGAACCTTCCAGAAGGACAACCATCTCTGCAGCAATCCACCAATCAGGCCAGTATGGTAGAGTGGCCCGACGGAAGCCACTCCTTAGTTAAAGGCACATGGCAGCCTGTCTGGAGTTTGCCAAAAGGCACCCGTAGGTCTCTCAGACCATGAGAAACAAAATTCTCTGGTCTGATGAGACAAAGACTGAACTCTTTGGTGTGAATGCCAGGCGTCACGTTTGGCGGAAACCAGGCACCGCTCATCACCAGGCCAATACCATCCCTACTGTGAAGCACGGTGGTGGCAGCATCATGCTGTGAGGATGTTTTTCAGCGACAGGAACTGGGAGACTAGTCGGGATAAAGGGAAAGATGACTGCAGCAATGTACAGAGACATCCTGGATGAAAACCTGCTCCAGAGTGCTCTTGACCTCAGACTGGGGCGACGGTTCATCTTTCAGCAGGACAACGACCCTAAGCACACAGCCAAGATATCAAAGGAGTGGCTTCAGGACAACTCTGTGAATGTCCTTGAGTGGCTCAACCAGAGCCCAGACTTGAATCTGATTGAACATCTCTGGAGAGATCTTAAAATGGCTGTGCACTGACGCTTCCCATCCAACCTGATGGAGCTTGAGAGGTGCTGCAAAGAGGAATGGGTAAAACTGGCCAAGGATGGGTGTGCCAAGCTTGTGGCATCATATTCAAAAAGACTTGAGGCTGTAATTGCTGCCAAAGGTGCATTGACAAAGTATTGAGCAAAGGCTGAGAATACTTATGTACATGTGATTTCTCAGTTTTTTTATTTTTAATAAATTTGCAAAAACCTCAAGTAAACTTTTTTCACATTGTCATTATGGGGTGTTGTGTGTAGAATTCTGTGGAAAAAAATGAATTTAATCCATTTTGGAATAAGGCTGTAACATAACAAAATGTGGAAAAAGTGATGCGCTGTGAATACTTTCCGGATGCACTGTAAGAAGGATGATGGCAGCCTCCTTAGCATTATTTTTAACCCCTTAAAAAAATCAGTTTGATTTTTTTTCCCCCCCAACAAGTAAAAATGTTAATATGTGTAACAGAAGCATGTAACTACCAATTACTGGAGATCTACAATTATTATTCTCAGTTGACGTGCAGTGAAGTTCATGGCCGGTGAGGCACTGACTCCTTCAGAGTCAGATTTACAAATATATGAACCCCAATGAGTAGCTTATTCATTATTTAGTTGGCAGCATGCACATTGACTACTGGTTATGTTTCATATCTCATCAGCATTCTTTACACACACATAGGTAAAGTATATATTTGGCTAAGAAAGAATGTTACAATAATAGCGGCGTGAGAGAGCGCATTTACTCTGCACCCTCCAAGTGTTCTAAATTTGCCATTGCAATTCCAAAATTCATACTCATTCAATACAAACGAATGTACAGTGTGTTGTACAAAAAAAAAAGGATTTCAGTTCTGAAATATTTAGTTGTTTTTAAAAGCTTTTATACTTTAATCAATTTTAATACTGACTGTTCAACAAAAGGATAACAAGAAAAACAGAAGAATGTTTTATTTAAGGTCAAAGTTTAATTTTTAAATATTGGATTTTTTTGCCTTAGTCTGATCCCATTTTTTATAAAACTGAAAACCGTTTATGGTCTTATCTTTATTTGTAAATGAAGTCCATGTGCCTATCCTTCTCCATGAAAATCTCGGTCAATTTCTTGTAAAAGTCCTCCTTATTTTCCTTCAGTTTTAAAAGTCTTAATTTTCCATTTTGGCAGTCAGTTGAAATAAAAAATAAAAATAAACGGACCGCTGCAGTGGTCTTGACTTTCTGATATCGCTAACTTATTGGCACCGAGAGCCTCTGCGTAGAACAGCAGCAACAAGCATCTGTTGGGCTCACAAGCGCCCCCTTCGGTTCTGTACGGGACTGTCTGCCTTACCTTGTGCCTTTTCAATATCTGTCACACATATTGTCATATGTCATTAAAGATAGCAGCCAGACTGGAAAGTCAGGGAGTATAATAAACGTGTCTGCAAACATTATATTGGCGACTCTATATACTGAGAGACAGCAACAGGCATGCGCCAATTGTGGGCGAGGGAGATTGCAGTCCAAGGTGAGGCGTGGCTCGTCGCTGCTGCACCTCACATTTCTCCCCTGTATTTTGAAGTCAGCGATTTTAACTATAACAGCGATTGGAACCATACAGAAAATATATATATATATATATATATATAGCACAGACCAGTGTGTAAATGTATTTTATGTTATCAATATTAGTTTTTTGTTTTTTTTTTAACTTGTCATAATGACAGGTGAGGTCCTGACCGCATGTCCTTGTCCTTACTTATGTATTTTGAGAATAGTAAGTGGACTATTTGAGCAGCCTGATCATAAAGCATTACAAGACTCAAATTGTGTAACAGCAGCTGCCCCGATGTTCAGAAAGGACCCATGTAAGCATCTCCAAGAGCATGGAGCCCTAGTGAGCCACAATAAAGTTCATTTCTAGGTGGATTTGTACAATATGGAGCAGAGTTTGCCTCTCCTCCTAATGTGTTTCTCAATTTCACTTCACAGCATAAATATGTGCTTGTTTGGTTAACTGGTGACTCTAAGTGGGCCTGTTACATTGTGAATGAGACCTGTTATGTGTTTGCTGGGACAGGCTATGACTCGACAGCCCCAATAAATGACCTATTAATCATTAAAACATGAGAAACATTTAGACAAGAACAGCCCAACAAAGCTCACCAATCCTATCCACTTTATTGGTCCACAATAACATCAAGCCAAGTTTTGAAAATCCCTAAATTCCTACCGTCTACCACACTGCTTGGTATCTCATTCCAAGTGCCTATGGTTCTCTATATAAAGAAAAAGGGTTTGGAAATTTACCTTTAACAAGTTTCCAACTGTGTTCTTGATTAACTAATTTTTAATGCATAGAATAAGGGAAAAATAGGAGAACAAAAAAAAAGAGTCGAGCATTTAAAGGTATAGCATTAAAAATCGCAATATTTCCAAATATCCTATAGTGTAAAACTGCTTAACTCCATAACCCCTTTTTCCTTGTGTTCATTTCTTGGTACGTAACAGTTTACAATTAACTTACCTGATGCGGCCAGGCACAATGAGCTGGAGTACAAGCGGTGCCTCTCCCTTGCTTTCGGGGATCTGTTTGCTGTCAGGAGTGGCTGTTGGGAGGTAAACATCTTAAAGGCACCTCTCGAGCTAAACTGAAAGCAGTAAACTAATCTCTGGCTGACTTTCACTGAATGTTTGAAGATACATCACCAATCCACCTAACCTGCATGTCTTTGGACTGTGGGAGGAAACCCACGCAGACACGGGGAGAACATGCAAACTCCACACAGGGAGGACCCGGGAAACGAACTGAAGTCTCCTAACCGCGAGGCAGCAGCGCTACCACTGCGCCACCCGTTTGAAGATACAGATGTTTGAAAATTTGTAAATGCTTTTCAATGAGAGATTTTAAAAATTTCAAAAAATGTGCACAGCCCACTATTTTCAAAATATCTCAATTAAAATAATAACTCTCATAACACATTTACTTTAGGAATAAGTGTACTACATTTCAACAGATTAGGCCCACTGTAAGCCAAGTTGTTTAATACGGACAGACAGATGTGGTAATCTTGGGAAGTGTTTTTTGCATTGTAATGTAAACACATCTAAAATGAATTATTTCTGTTGAAGTGGTTGAATAACTTAAAAATTGATTTTAATATGTACTACTTAATATGTCTGAAGAGTTATGGCGGGCCTCCTCCTGATAGGACACATTGGCATGTACGAATTGGTGCCTCCATAGCTATCGGGACTTTGAGGTTTGGGTGTTTTGAATGATCCATCCCTCCCTCCATCCATCCATTCACTACGCCTGCAGTTTCATTCCTAATTTGCAGTGAGCACAAGGCAGCAAGCATGGGTGCCAAGTCAATGTTAGGGCCTGGGAAACGGGGACAGCTGTGCTACTCCATCTTGGTATGCTGTTATTCAAATAGAAGATGCCTCCATTGGCTCATGGTGGGAGATTACAATTGGAGGTGATGGAATCCAATTCAGTTTGATAGGAGTGAACCCGGGACTGTGACCAGATATTCCAGTCTGACAATGATACCGTACTTCAGAATGCCTAAAGCTCCTGGTTGTGCTTGTCCACTGTTATGGAGCATGAGCAGTGCCCCCTGCGTAACAAATATGCACTGGGAACTACAAAAGGCTGCTCTTGTGTTCTCCTGTAATGTGACACAGTCCTCTCCTCATACCTCCAACTGGTGACAGTTAATGTCCGTTACCCACCCCAGTATCTTCCCAAAAGTTCTTTTCTTGTGCTGCTTTAAGGCCAATGGGACTCCTTTTTATTATCAAAACCTCTGGTCCAGGTGAGCCATGCCAATAGATTTTACAGTTTGACTGCAAAGTTCAGGTTGTGCATGAGTGGCATCTACTGGCAGGCTGGGGGAAGCAGAGTGCAAAGCTGTTGCTAATATTGGGGTCAGCCTGAGAAGGTGGAGGTGACCTGGACTTGGGCCTCTGCTTGGGATGTTGAAATTTGTTTACTACATTGGCAGGGATAGGAGTTGGGCAACAGCTGACTCAGCCAAGGATCTTAAGTGGCACGTCATTGGGTCAAAGCTGCAGCCTTGGCTCTGGAGGAGAGTTTTTGTACTTCTAGCAGGCACACATTCCTTCCCCCTCAGTTCTGACTGTTTTACAAGCAGCTCATGATTGGCCATCCTGGATCACCACACTTCAGACAAGGGCTGGGTCGCCCTACACATTGCATGTTTCTGGGGCTGGGCATTTGCTTTATTGTGAACAAGTCCCACATTTTAGGCATCTGTAAAAAAAGTGTCAGGTTCATTAATTTACATTCTACACTGTTTGAGCAAACATGGGCAAGGGTGTTTCATTTACTTAAAAAAATGTTCATCTATTTATTCATTTTTGTAAACTTCCCTTTTTCTAACCCACTCAACCCAGACCAGGCTCACTGTGGTGTTGCTGGAGGCTACCCCAGCTAGCTAGCAGGGTGCAAGGTAGAAACAAACCCTGGACAGGACAGTCCTCTGCAGGGCAAATACATACATACCCAACAGAATATAGGACAAATTTAGTGTCACCAAGTTAACTGACCCACATGTCTTTGGACAATGGGAACTGCAGCACTTTAGGAAAATCATGTAGACACGGGGAGAACCCAAGACGTGAACCCGGGTCTCCTTACTGCAAGGCAGCAGCACTAGTGCTGCACAAGCCACTTTCTAAACTTCATCATCTAATTGTAGTGGCAGGGTGGTACTGTAGGCTATGTGGGCTAGTGGCTGGGCAATTTTAATGATTTGATCAAGTAATTCAAATTTGTATTTTAAGGTAATTTGCTAATAAGAAAATCACAATTTAAAATAATTATATTTGCAATGTTAATGCATAATGAAGGGGTAATATGCCTTCATACAATACAGAATGAATGGAGCAAATCACATGAAGTATAAAGGGCCAGGTGCATTCAGGCTTGTGTTACCCCAAGTTTCATGGGGCAAGTCCAGTAGCTGATGAGCTAATACCAAAGAAAGGCAGTAAAGTAAAATCTGTCACGTACAGTTGGTTTGGATATGACATGCCTGCTATTGAACAGATCCATGTGAAATGCAAAGTTTGAAGAAAGACCGCGTCTGCTACAAGCAGCAGTTTGACACCCAGTGGAGTGGCAGGAATGCAAAAAAAGTAGCATTAGTGAATCAGTCCCCAGAACTCAGCCCAAAGCTCCAGTTAAAAGGCAGCTAAAATTACTGACATCATTTTCCAAGTATTCCCGTATAATGAATGACTGCTCAAATGGAAAGAAATCCCTATTACTTTGCAAAAGATATGGTCCTCATATACAGTGTGGAGAAAGAAGGGTTTTTGCTAGGATGCTGCATGCTAGTAGTGGTCAAGCCAAGGAGTGGTTGCCACGTCTATAGAATGAAACACAAGACAGCAGTAGATCGACTGCAGTAAATGACATTTTACGTCACTACAACAGACCTGTGGAGTAGCCGCACACTTCAACCCTACATGAGCTTCAGAACTGAGAATGTAATGTCATTGTCTCCAGACCATCTACTTGCCCCAAGATCACACTGGGATTCTGATGTTCCAAAATGGCCTGGACACATTTGTTGGGAACCCTAGAAAGGATTATAAAACTGTTATTTTTCATTCTGTTTTCTTTAATTAGTATCACACACATCTCCAGTCATGCAGTCAGTTGTTCAGCCAATTGAAATGGAGAAAAGCAGAAACTCTGCTGCTGTTTGGTACGACTGTGTGTCCCACACTGAACATGGACCAGAGAAAACAAAGTAGAGAGTTGTCTGTGGAGATCAGAAAGAAAATTATAGACAAGCATGTCAGAGACAAAGGCTATAAAGACCACTGAACACTGATGCTTTTTGAGTGATGGTTGGCTCAATGGAAGAAGACAACTCAGAAAGACTCTACTGTTGAAAGAAAAACAAAAGCCCGGCTGAAATTTCTTAAAATGCCTACTGACCAGTCGCAGTACTTCTGAGAGAAAGTCCCTTGAACAGATGAGACAAAACAAACTTTTTCACAAGTCATTGCCTCCAGAAAAAAAGGCTTACAAAGGATAATATACCCTACCTACTGTGAAACATGGTGGAGCCTCGGTTATGTTTTGGGAGTACTTTGCTGTGTCTGACCTTGAGGCTGTACAGGGAACAATAAAATTGAGACATACTGCCCAGTGTCAGGAAGCTCTGTCTCAGTGGCAGGTCAGGGATCCTCCAACACCATAGTTACCCTAAACACTGAGAACAAAACATTGCAGTATTGTGAAGTGGCCATCTATACGCCCTGATCTGAATCCTAACTAACATCTATGGAAAGAACTGAAACCTGCAGAATGGAGACGGCACCATTCAGACCTGACACATCTGGAGCACAGTTGGCTCAAAAGAGTGGGCTACAAGTCTCATTGAGACCTCCAGGAATCACTTGTTTGCAGCGATTGCCTTAAAGGTTGTGCAACAAAACATTAGGTTAAGAAGGGTCCTATAATGTTTGTTCATGCCATTTTCATTTGTGTTACTATTTGAAATTGTCTGTAGATGAAACAAAACTAAAGAGCCAAGGCTGATTTTTTTGTTAAATTTGCAATAAACAGTGATGAATGGCAATTATTTTATAGTCAGTTTCAAGTTATTTCAGAGAGTTATTTTTTTGTTTAATTGTCTAAATTGTGAATCCTCTCTAAGTCGCCCAGCATTAATAAGGGCAGGATCAGGCAACACACAAATCAAAACCTGTTGGGATGCTAATCCATCTTACACTCCCCTGCACACCCACCAGCATACTGTACTTCATCAAGTGCAAGTACGTCATCCACACACCTAAAACATGCAGCTTTTGGTGTTAAGGACACAACTAACAAAGCCATGGAGAGAGGGGACTACTCCACAAAAATAACGGACAATGACCTGGATGAGACTGAACCGCGGTCTCTGAGAGCCGTGTGACAGCCGCACTGACTACTGGGATGCAGTATCTCCCTTTTTGGGGTGGTTGGGGGGGACGTAAGCATAAATAAAAGGAAAAGTGGAGGATGATGACACAAAGACAGATTTATTCACTTGGACCTACTGCAGACCCTTTTTTGCAATTGAAATAACTGATAGTTTTCATTTTATGAAAAACAAAAAATACCATTGCTTAGGTTTTTTATTACATAAATAATAAGTCATCATACTTTTAAAGAAATAGTTGGATTTAATTATTTTCAATATAAATACAAAGCAAAAAGTGAATGCAACACAAATACAATAATTTTAAACCTTTGGTGCATTAATGAAGTTAATTAAAATAACTTCAATAATACTTCAAAATAATTCTCTGGAAATTTATGTAAACATGTGTGACTCATTGGCTTCACTAACGCCATCCCATTCTTGTAGCTTTATATGTTTTTATTCTTTCTGGACTCTAAATACTGAGCTATAAAGTCTGTATTCTGATACATAAACATGCCAAAGAGAGTCAATATGACCCCAGCACAGCTCAGACTAGAGATTTCACTCTCAAACAGAATCTGAGAAAGAAGGAGATTTCCAACAACATTTAAATTACCCAGTATGTGAAGCGTGACTGCAGACGTAAGGGTGATCACACAGAAGCTGGCCAAATTGTACAAGACTGATCCAAGGCAGCTTAATAGGATGAATATCCAAAGCTGACTATCAAATTTGACTGGCACTTCAAGTGATGCCCAGTTCTCCAGCACAAGAGCAGCAGTAAAGAGAATACAAAAACTTGGAATGGCCATCAAGTAGAGCAAAAGGACAGAATTGATCTTCTCCTCCTGCAAAAGAATACCTAAAAGAGAAACAAAGTAAACATAAATAGGCCCACAATAAAAAAACAATGCACTAGTAAATACTATACTTAACTTTTGGACAGTTATCTTATCTAAAGATCTTGACCATATGTTGTTCTTCTCTCTCTTGTTAAATTCATCTTAGCCTGAATGAACCTATTATTTTTTTACATTTAAGATTTTTCATTTAAAGATTTACCAATGTTGTTTCTTGTCCTAGCGTGTGGATATAAACACAGGGAACTTCAGTTTCTGTATTACATCTTGCCTGAAGAAGGGGCCTGAGTTGCCTCGAAATCTTGCATATTGTAATCTTTTTAGTTAGCCAATAGAAGGTGTCATTTTCCTGGCTTTTCTCTACATTCATAAAGGCTAACACGGTACAACACCCTAGTACTATAAACAATTTGAAAGAAACTAAACTGGAAATGCCAAACAGTATCAAAGCAGCCATTTGTTTAAAATACATTTTTTCTATTTTTACTTTTGTTCAAATTTTTAAAATCCTAACCAAAATAAATGACATGCAGCAAGAAGAATTTTTAAAAAATCTGAAAATATGAGTCCAGTCCTTAAGTTTCTTCATTATCTTGCCAATCACCATTCAGAATACATTTTTTATAAATCCTTCCTAATAGGTAAGTTGTGAACACTTTATCTCTGTTGTATTCTACTGAATGAACTAATGTTTACACACAAACTCAAACTGTGTAATCACATAATAGATATTACATCAGAGCTGTCAAACTCTGGGTCCAGCCCTTCATCCTTTTTAAAGCAGACCACTTCATCAGTATTTAAAACAGGTTACAGATGGCCTGCTTTGACGGTCGACTTTCTTAAAGAACCCTTGCAAAATGACACCTTTTATTAGCGAACTAAAGCAAGCTTTCGAGGCAACTCAGGCCCCTTCTTCAGGCAAGATGTAGTTGCCTCGAAAGCTTGCATATTGTAATCTTTTTAGTTCGCTAATAAAAGGTGTCATTTTGCTTGGCTTTTCTCTACATTCATAATGGCTAACAAGGTACAACACCCTAGTATTAAAGAACCCTTCTACCATTACTTTTACAGCTGGTGTTGGACTGTCCAAATGTGAAGAGACGCTGATGTGCTGTGAAAAACCTAAGTGCTTTTGCATAATACCACATGTGACAGTCAAGTGGACGATAGTAGCTCGACTTCCCACATGCCGCTGCTGCCACTCCACTCACATTTTTTATGATGCAAAGGTGTCCCCATTTCCACAAATCTTTTATCTTTCCTGCTGACTCGATTGTTGTATGTGAATAGAGAAAACAGCTGTATCTCCATTTGTATTACATTTGACCACTATCCATTTCTGTGTAAGGGGACTAACACCCTCGGTGGGGTTGTTTCCTGCTTTGCGATCAGTGCTGCCAGGATCAGCTCTGGCACTATGACTAGGATTAAGCAAGTCTGAGAAAGTCTGTTTATCTAAGTAAGATTTTAGGCTTAAACACATGAGAATTAGCTTGGAACAGGTTAAGGGTAAATTTCGATTTCTTCACATAAAGAACAACAGATAACATAGAATACCATTCTGATTAGAAAACTGTAGCATTTTGATGACTTTCAAATCTCAATTTACTGTTTTTATCCCCAAGCCCCTACCTTACCCCACCCCACACCACACCAAAGTAGTATTGGCACATTACTAGTCAAAGCTTCAGGAAAACCTATTATTTGTTGAGCTTCACTTATTACTTCCTTGTTGCTGCTGCCTACAACACCTGTCTTTGTCGCCACTTGTATCCTTATTTGTTAGATAGGCAACAGAGTGGGAGACGGGATACACATTTGTTGGCATGTAGCTGGAAATGCAGATTAGCTTTCTCACTTTGCAAACAGGGATGGTACAGTGTGAGCAGATGTCAGTACTGCTACCCTTAACAGATCACATAGACTGTTTTCAAATTGTAGTCTGATCACTTGTTTGCATTTCTTCCTGTTGCCTGGATGTTTTTTTTCCCCCACACCCCACATTTTAGTTTAAATGATGAGATATGATTAGCATGGTGTGTGTGAGTATGTGTGTTAATGTACAGCGCGATGGACTAGCAAATTATATTCATGGCAGACTCCTTCATTGTGCCTAAAGGTGCTTGGGTAAACATTACAATATGCACACATGTTTATTAACAACTATCACAATTAATACTAAAAAAAAACTGGACAGCAAAGCTATTCATAATTATTAAAACATGACTTACTTTGTTGAATAGACTTGACTCCTCTTAGCAGTGTAGCAGCAAATAAACAGAAACAGCCTGTCTGGTCAAACTGTACCTCTCCCAAGATACTAAAAGAGGCTCCCAGGCAGATTGGCATCATGGCAGTGTATTTCAATATGTGATGTTGCTTTCTCAAGATAAGGGCAGAAATTGATAAGGTGAACAATGGCGTTGTTGTATAGATCATTTGTGCAAAAGACAGCTGCACATAATTCAAACCTATGTTTCCAAATGCAATGCTGGCACAAAATGTTAGACTTAAAAGAAAGACCTTGAACTTGGCATTGGTGGTAAGGTTGTATTCTATTCCTTTGTGCTTCTCTGACCTCAGCTTGATCAATCCATAATCGATCACAATGGCTGTAAGCATATGTAAGGCAGACAGCAAGAGTGGATACCTGAAGTTGTGTACAGTAAATATCCATTTGTTCAGACTGGAAATTGTTGTCCCTGTCACAAGCCACACACAAACAGCTGTGAGCAAGTGTAGCACTTCCATTGGCTGTCTGGCACTGAAATTTCTTTGAGTGGATGCCATGGTGGAGTCATCTTTTCCCCTGAAACATAAACAAATTTTAGAGATGAGAAAAACACGTATGCCCTACATATTTTTTTGAAGTTGAGGATAGGAGAGGCTTCTAAAAGGCACAACTGCATCCTGAAATAAGTCATATAAAGAGCCGAACAAAACATGTAAAACAAACAGGTGCAGCAAGAAACTCTGTCTAAATCAACATAACAGAGCAAATATTATATATATACACTTCTGCTCATACAATAAATACAGGCACACAACTATTGCAAGTGGAATAGCATAGTGACTACAACATTGGATTGTAAACCATGAGGTTGCCAGGTTAAATCTTATCTCTTGATTGCTGTGTCTCTCTGCATTTCTCTAAATGTATACATTTGTAACATTTAGATTTGGTAAATATGGCTAGCCAAGCCCTCCAGAATGTGCCATAGAAAAGCGCCCGTTCAAGAAGTTCCACCGTGATAGAAGCCAACCTTCAATATCTACCAAGAGATTCATAACAGAAACTGAAAACTAGAGAAGTCACTTCTAGATGCAATATAAAAGAACTTATAAAACAACTTATCAGTTTTAGGAAAAAGTCTATAATTTTAATAAACAATGCATGGCAATTAAAGTTCTGCTTTACCATGTTGTTGTCTCAAAAGATAATCCACAATTATCATAAAAGACTATTTACAATTCAGGTTTGTAGGTTATATTATCCAGGTTGTGTAGAAGTTTATTTGATAATTCAAGTTTACACTTCTAGTAATCCTGACATCTTAATGGTTTTAATACCGGGTCTGCTTTACATTAATGGGCTACATTAGAAACTGAACTCATGATACTTGTGCAATGATTAATTATTCATCTGCATAACATGTAGATCATTGCTGGGAGCAGATGTCAGAAATTGACAATTCATAGGGTCAAATGGAGATCTTTCAAATAAGATTCTACGTTTTTCTAGAAAGTATCCATTTGTACTGTATATTGAATATCAGAAATATTTCATGCATAGTTGCCATATATTCCTTAAACTTTTTATCACCAAACCCCCAGTATACTTTCCTAAAAGAAGATATTTCGAATTTTCTGGAATTAAACTAAGCACTGGCACCCCAAAACACGTTAGCAGGCTCAGAAATCATCAAGGGTTTTCCTAACTACAGACTTTAAATCCCTTTATTACAACAGTCCTTGGGAGATGCTCTACATCAGTCTTTACAGACTCTTTGTTTTTTCTATACACTACAGAAGTGTATAATGTGCCTCACAAAGTGTCATCATTCTGGATTGCACACTTTCCTTCAGTTTAACTTGCGCCCTGCTTTTCTAATTTGATGATATTTTTAATTTTCTTGCAGTGAACCCAGATGTCTTGACTCTGATACTTTAATAGCCAATTTATCTAAACAGCACATCTATAATGTGAATATAATAAGTCAAAAAGATATTCAATGCTTATAGGAAATGACAAACCAACAATCCAGCACACCTGGAGTCGAACTCTGCACAACACTGTATGGACTGACCTTTACGATACTATGATTTACTCTTTGTTTCACTTAGTAAGTCTATAAATGCATAGTTACAGGTAAGTGCTTTTCTGTTGCTGCATTATATTTGTTAATCTGTGTAAATGTTCTCAGTATTCCCATTGCCTAGATTAAAATGGAAACAAATAGAAAATACAAGAATTGAAGGAATTGTGCTTCTGAGGCTAAGGATCTGCACTGACATCTAGAGGGTTGCCATTCAATGCCCTTGGACAATGCCCGTAACCTGAAAAAATTGCTCCAGGAATACTGTACAATGGTTGACACTGCGCTCTGACCACCAAAAGGACATGTGAAAAGACTGTTTTCCTTCAGGGATTAGTAAAGTATATCAAATCAAAAAATTCAGTTTTGGGAAAGCTGGATGTCCTATGGCAATTATTTTTATAAGTGGGTTTCACCTATAAATTGATAGAATAAGCTATGTTGGCATCTCATCTGAAGTTCTATCATACAGTGCACCCACTTTTGCTGGTATAAGCACTTTGTGCTCATAACAATGAAAGGAAGGAAATTGATTGTATGGATTGTAAAAAAGGTCCCCTGTAAGGCCTATAACTACAACAATATAGCAAAATCGCAGGGTGGAAATCAGGCTACAAAGGTAGCAAATACATTAGTTAGTTATATAGCACAAGTTATCACTTCCCCAACATTCTTTATGAAGCTTCAGAGCAAGTGCATGACAGCATGGCTGAAGCAGCGTGTGCTTGATGCTGTACACCGATAATTCTCTTTCCGATTAGCTGCTGTACTGCTGTGATTCCCCACTCAGATACAGTAATAAAAATACTCAGAGTGGTGCAGTGACAGTAATATGGAAAAAGATGATCCGCTGTGGCAACCCCTAACGGGAGCAGCTGAAAGAAGAAGAAGAAGGTGCAGTGAGAGTAACAGCACTAAAGTAGCTATGGTATTTAGAATAGTTTGACCATTCTGTGGACCATTATATTGTTACAGGTTAATTGCAATCAGATGCATTAAACTAATAAACAATATGCAGTGTCAGGGATGCCAGGGGCGACGACCCAGATGGGATGCCCTGAAGGACCGGCAGGAGGTCTACGCCTGCCCTGGATCACGTGGGGGCCACCACCCTGGTTGCTTTGGGGGCCACGGGTAGAGGGCTTGGAAGCCCTACCCTGTAAGGGCCCATGGTCACCGCCAGGGGGCGCCCCAATGCCTTGGGAACCCTGGACCTCAGCACTTCCGCCACACCAGGAAGTGCTGGGGGGAAGAAGACAGGAGACGCCCGGAGGGCTTACGGGTGCGCAGCCGGCACTTCCGCCACACAGGGGCGTGTCCAAGGAGGAGTGCCGGGACACACCTGGAGCCCATCCGGGGTGGAATAAAAGGGGTCGCCTCCCTTCATTCGAGGCTGGAGTCGGGTGGAGGCAGGACAAGGCAGGAGAAGAGAGAGTGGAGGCGGCCCGAAGAAGAAGGCATTGTGTGGCCAGGACTTTGTGGGGTTTGTGTGACACTGAAAAGCTGTGTAAATATTGTAAATAAACGGGTGGTGGTGAAAAAACAACATGTCTGCCTGTCTGTGCTCGGGCTGCGTCCACAGTAGTTAATTTCAGTGTATTTATAAAGCCATGTCAGGGACATGGATCTAAAAAAGAAAGGGAAACCACACTGAAACAGTAGCACTGCTTTGACGCTGGGTGCTGCCAGTCTGCAAAACCGAACGCAGAACTTGCGTACACCAGGGTATGAGCTACCGTGGAAATGTGCATGTGTGGTGTTATGGGTCCACAGCTCGCTGAGCAAAGGCCGTTTCTTTTTAAATAAATAATCACCGCACTCGAGGCGGCTTCGTGAGGGGGCGTAGTAGTCGTAGCAAGCCGCGGAGCGATCTGTGGTGTGGGCGTTTCTCACCTAGTGCACAGGTGAGGGACTGCCCACATCCGTGATTGTTCTCGTGGCTAATGTGCTGCAGCTGCTATGGCCCCTTGCTGTTTAAAAGAAGTGCGAGTCGGTTGGGAAAGAGATCAGAAAAAAGAGAAAAAGAGAGGACGGAGGTTACATGGGAGCGTGGAGTCGAACCTGCATTGTCACAGCGTGGCTTTATGCGAAGTTTAGGTTTTATACATTGCAATCTGAATGTGGAAACGTTCGTACACAACATTTTTGTGTGTACGCACCGTTTATACATGAGGCCCCAGGTGTCCAAGGGATTTTCTTGGCCTTTCAGCAGAAGGCTGTGGATCAGATTTGCAAACATTTTTGGCAGTGTTTGTGAGAGCAATTAGCTCTTTCCTTATTCTGGAAGAAGTTCCATGCAGAGATTTAAAAGGTTCTCCTAAGCATGTCTGTTGTCAGAAAGTCTAGTGATGAAAGCAGTTACAACTGACAGAAGGAAGAGAGGATAGAAAGAAAAAAAGAAAGGTGGAAGGATTGACCATGAGAAGATAAATAAAGCTACGGCAATGAAGGCAAATGGACCAGCCACCCTACCTGGTATATAAGGCAGTGACCTTTGTTTTGTTTTTCCCAGACAGCTGTTAAGGTTTATACTTTTCTCTTTACAACTTTTTGCACTTATCCCCTGAGAACAAACCTTATTTTTAAACAGTTAGGCATTAAATGCACCATGTACCTGTTCCCTAGAGCACTCTGGAAGCTACTGTGCAACTTCCCTACACATAAACGGCAGTTGTCTCTATTTGATATTGTGTGTACTTGTACAATTGAAGTTGTTATATGCAAGTGCTTAGGTTATTTCATACATACTGTGGTAATTTTAAATTGTTTCTAAAATATAAATATAATTTGCCCAGTAAGTCAACAAAATGTGAATCAATATCTTTAGAACCTAAAATGTAGATTATAGAGAAAGTAGAAGCTGGATTAAAAAACACATAGCAGAATCATTGATGTTAATACCCAGCCATAAAAGGAGCCACTGGCTAGACTGGAAGAGAGCATATGAATACATAGCACTTTCCACAAGCATTTAATAGGTGCTACTTCTCTGGTAAAGTCCATTGGCCCAGGTGCATGGCCACTGGTGAGACAGCATTTTCCCATTCCCTTTTAATATGCATTCTATATGTAAGGACTCCTTGGGTTTAATTTGGGGTTGGGATTAGATCTGCTTGTGGCACCCAAACTGATGGACAAATGGAAAAATAATAACATTCAGAAAAAAAAGAGTAAAGACAAAGTGAACATGACAAAGAAGCCTAAGCAAGCAAGTTACGTCTTACAGTCTATGGAGGTTTCTGAAAAATCAGTGTGGCAGAGACTTCTGTTGCTCCCTTATCAACTTGAAGACTGCAACATAGTAAAAGAGTTTATTTTCACAACAGAATCGGATTACAAAGCCTAAATTACATAAATGGATTTTATTTTCTTTTTTGCTAAGTGAAATTTGGAAATCCTCAAAAATTTTGTACAGTGTCCATGTACAGTCTAAGTGAGTTTTAGTCGTCTTTTTTACACTATTGTATGTCATGTTTATAAAGTCTGTGAGCCTTTCAAAGTGATCATTATTTTAGATATGTACTATATGTATGTATATATATGAATCTGAACTCTTACTAAATATATAGAACGAATAGCCTCAGTTTATGTATTACACATAAAAAGTAATGTAAGCTCATACAGTAGATTACTAGAGTATGGTATTTAGGAAATTGGTTGAAATAACCAAATATTGTTGTGTTCAAAAGTATGTTATCGGTCTCTGACATCTAGCTGTAGGGATTTTCCCCATTCTTCTTTACAATACTGCCAGCTCTGTAACGTTTTAAGGAAGGCTTGCATGAACAGCCCTCTTCAGGTTATGCCACAGCATTTTAATAATATTTGGGTCATGGCTTTGTCATGTATATTCCCAAACTCTGTGCCATTTATTCTTTAGTGAAGTAACTTTATTATTTAGGACTGTTGTCTAGTTCAGGGGTGGACAATGTTGGTCCTGAAGAGCCACAGTGGCTGCAGGTTTTTGTTCCAACAAACTTTCTTAATGAGAAGTCGGTTACTGCTGATGAAGCATTTATTGCTTAAGTGACATTTTGATGCTTCATTTTAGTTGGCTCACTTGCTAAGGTTCCCCACCCTGAATTGCTTATTTCAGTCTTAAACAGCTGCATTCACTGCTTTAATGGCTCCTTATTAGCAATAAGATGTAAATGACAAAGCAGTCAGAAGATCACCATCTAGCTTGTTTCGATTTACATCTCTGTGTGTTCATCATGCACTGTTGGATTTAATAAAACAATTACAAAATGTGACAGACTGAAAATCATTCATTTTAGGGTTCAAATCATTTTGATGATATCCTTGGAAAGGAAACAAATCTACGATAGAAGAACCTTATATTGCAGACTAACAAGCCATAAAATTAAATAAGGTCTGAGATTGGAAAGGATTGGTTTCTAATTAAGCAATTGGGTTGGAATGAAAACCTGTAGACACTGCAGCTCTCTAGGACCAACTTTGCCCACCCCTGATCTAGTTGAAACATTCATTATGTACCCAGCCTGACTTTTCAAACTGATCCCCTGGTATTCTTCCAAGTATTATTTAGCTGCATGGGCTATTTCTTTAAAACATTCAGTTTGTCTATTATTTATAGTTTATCTAATTAGGAAGAGGCTAATTCTGACTACATGTGCATTTGGTGATTGAAAAACACAAATTTCAACTTATGTGATGGATTCCATATATTCCAAGAACAGATCCTTATTATCTTACAAAACACAAAAGACATTTTGCATATTATATTCAATTATTCTGGTGTTATTTTGCAATGAAAGATAGCCATGGATCCATCAATGTTCTATACCAGTGCTTCCCAAACTTGGTCCTGGGGACCCCCTGTGGCTGCAGGTTTTTGTTCCAACCAGATTCCTAATCAGTAACAATACCTGATAGCACTGATCCCATTTAATTAGCTGATATTTTTTCTTTTATTCTACATTCAGAAAATCACAGCAGCATGATTTTTACATTTATAAGACATTTAGAAATATTTCTGTTTTTGCTATGGATTTAAATGCTTAACTCTTTTATTGATTTCATTATATTTTCTCCTTTCTTTGTGCAGTTTTCCCCCTTCGTTGTATCTTATTAATAACAACTAAAAATAAGCAGCGCAGACACGCTGGCAAACAACACTGAATAATCAAAGGCTGCAAATACTTTAGCATCAGACCCACTAATAAGTATATAATGGATTTAATTAATTAAACAATTAGAAGACCTAGAAAAGAAGAATTAACATGAAGATGCAAATATTGTTAAAAAGAAAAAAATATATTACTCCCATATAACTGCTTGGTACATTTTAATATATATATATATTTTTTTACCAAACTTAGTTTTCTAATCTCTCTATCTTGTTCTCAAAACACAGAACTTGGAAAATAACTCACTTAATTAGCCCAAGAGTCCAATTAAAGACAGAAGCTGGCTGGAACAAAAACCTGCAGCCACAGTAGGCCCTCAGCACCGAGTTTGGGAAGCACTGGTCCATACCATTCAGGTTGACAGGGAACATATGCTAGAAGGGGGTGGGGGATAGGGGATTAGGGGGGGTGTCGAACTCCAGGCCTCGAGTGCCGCAGTGGCTGCAGGTTTTCATTCTTACCATCTTCTTAATTAGTGACAAGTTTTTGCTGCTGATTACTTTTTTTAATTAACTTGACTCGGGCCCCATAGTTGTTTCATTTTCTTTAATTAGCAGCCAAACAATAATGAGACACAAAACAAGCCACCACATGACCAGCTCCCCGGTGTCCATTACACAATATCTGAAATTAAAAAGAAGTGATGGTCTTGGTAAGGTTGATCTCTCAGTTACCAAAACATTTTGATGGTGCTCTTAGAAAGAACAGAAAAACAACAGTTTTCAAAATGTGTGCTGTGGCAGAATGAGAGCAGCAACAAGCCATGGAATTAAATAATGAGTTTGATTAACAGCAAGAATTGGCTTCTCTTTAAGAAACTGGTTGGAGTGAAATTGGTTGGAGTTTGAAGCCCCAATTTAGCTGGCCATCTATTGGCTCGTTTCACATCTCATTTTTGTTTGGCTGTCATTTAATGAAGAAAGGAATCAATTCAGAGGCCTGCACTCTTCTAACAGGGCCATTAAAGTGATGGGGAAAAAGTTACTTAGCAGTGAAAACTGGTCACCGATTAGAAAAACAGTTAGAATGAAAACCTGCTGCCACTGTGGAACTCCAGGCCTGAAATTCACCATCTCTGTCCTAGACGCACTGGGTGTTAAGCAGGAACCAGTCCTAGATGGAGCTCCAGTCTACCACAAGACACATACATGGGCAGACCTACACTACTGAAGAAATTTAGTGTCACCAATTAACCTAACATATATACTGCTTTCTCAGAAGAAAACCAAAGTAAACATGAGGACAATGTGCAAATTGCCTCAGGATTCAAACCCTAGAGGCTTCAAGGCAGCAATGCTAACTGTTGTACCATCGTTACACAAGAAATTGCACTTATTAATAATACAAATGATTTATGTATCTGTCTTGTGGGCTTCATGTGGACCACTCGTGGTCTTCACAAGTGAGGAAGTAGATAACCTTCCAGCGGTAAACGGGACTGTTAAGGAGATACTGAAGGATTTAGAAATAATAGAGGGGGAAATACTGTGTAGATTAAATAGGCTGAAATCAAACTAATCTCCAGGACCAGATAATATTTACCCTTGAGTTCCTAAGGAGGCTAGCGAGTACATATATAAACCCTTGACGCATATTTTTGGGAAGTCACTGTGTACTGGGGAAATTCCAAGTGACAGAAAAATGGCAAATATTATCCAGTTATATAAAAAGGGTGACCACGCAGATTCAAGCAACTACAGGCCAGTAAGCTTAATGTGCAACCTAAGAAAATGAATGGAAGGAATTATTAAGGATAAGATTGAGCAGCACATGGCAAGAAAGCTTTACTGAACAGTCAGCATGTGCTCAGAAGAGGGAAGTCGTGATTGACTAACATGCTGGAATTCTACGAGGAAGCAACAACAGCCTATGATGAAAGTGGAACATATGATATGTATCTGGACTTTCAGAAAGCATTTGATAAGGTGCCACATGAGAAGTTGGGCATCAAGTTAAAAGAAGTGGGAGTTCAGGGTGATGTTTTTAGATGGGTGCAGAATTGGCTCAAAACACAGGAAGCAGAGGGTGATGATGCGAGGAACCTCATCAGAACTGGCCAATGTTAAGAGTGGTGTTCCACAGGGGTCAGTGCTAGGGCTGCTACTATTTTGAATATACATAATTTATTTGGATAGGAATATAAGTAACAAGCTGGTTAAATTTGCAGATGATAGATGGATTGGCATATAATCTGCTGAATCATTACAAAGGGACTTGAACAGCATACAGGTTTGGGCAGATTTGTGATAGATTAAATTTAATGTCAGTAAATGTAAAGTATTACAAGTAGGAAGTAAAAATTATAGGTTTAAATACACGATGGGAGAAGTCTGAAAACTGAAAGTACACCTTATGAGAAGGATTTAGGAGATGTAGTGGACTTGACGCTTTTAACTTCAGCGTTCAGAAGCCATTAAGAAGGCTAACAGAATGTTAGCTTATAAAGCACAATGTGTGGAGTATAAACTCCAAAGAGATTATATTATGCTCATCTGGAGTACAGTCCCATTTACCTCATTTGGAGTACTGTGTGAAGTTTTGGCCTTCAAGGACATAGCAGTTGTTTGAAAAAGTCCTCAGAAGAGTGACTAGGCTGATTCCAGGGCTACAAGGAAGGAATTATGAAGAATAATTAAAAAAGCACAGCCTTTTTTCAGTTTAAGCAAAAGAAATAAGCAAAAGAAGATAAACAGGAGACATGATTGAAGTGTTTAAAATTACGAAGGGAATTAGTATGGTGGATAGAGACTTATTTTAAAATGAGTTCATCAAGAAAACAGAGACGGTTTTGGAAACTTGTTAAGGGTAAATTTTGCACAAACATTAGTCTTTATTTACACAGAGAACCATAAGCACATGGAATAAGTTACCAAGCAGTGTGGTGGACACTTGGACCTTAGAGACTTTTAAAACTAGACCTGATATTTTTTTTTAGAAGAATTAAGTTGATAAGACTGGCAAGCTTTTGGTTTTTTTTTTTTTGTTCTTAATTTTGCCTTATACAATTTCTCGCATTAGGAATTTGTTAGCTTTCGCATACCCCTTGGGGTCAGCCATTGTACAGCGCCCTGGAACAACTGAAGGTTAAGGCCTTGCTCAAGGGCCCAGCAGAGTAGGATCTCTTTTGGCAGTGACGGAGATCTATTTTGTTCTAATGTTCAATCTAATGTCATTTAACACTTTGCTGATCCCATGAGAGATTATTCAACAATGAACAAACTTCTTGGATCTATAGCAAAGCCATACAAGCAAAATAAAAGCCAAAAAACAAGTGCAAGATGCCGAACTACACACAGTATACTCAGTGTACTTTTAATGTACAGTGTCCCTAAAGAAAGCATATGGCAGTACTTAAGACATCTAAAAAGGAATGCCAAAATGTTAGTGTTTTCCTTCAAGTTAAATACAATGCCCTTTAATGCCTTAAGGGACAATAAATGGTGATTCTGTGTTGAACCGAATGTACTGTGAAAAACCTTATTAGAATTTGAGGTAAACACCATGCCAGAACTTCTCAAAGATGCACCTAACCATATAAAACACAAATAATCAAAGTGTTGGTCGAGAGAATTTCTAAAATAAAACAAAAAATGCTTTACTAACAAATATTTATTTTTATGTAGGAAACAAACATCTTTAAACATTAAAAATAACTGTTACAGTAGTTATAAAGTAAAAAAATATTTTTTTAGAAACTAACTTCTCAAATGTGGGCTCTGTATTTGATACACACACAATGATATATTTTCATGTTTGAGGAGATTTCTCGCTTTTGTTTTGATTGACGAGAAACTTAATTCACATGAATATGATGTTGCAAATGGCATCAAATATTTAAGAGCTTTGTTTGCAAACTCAGGAGTATTTTTGCAATAATTTGGCCTAAAACGGGCTACGCTCTGGGGGGAAAAAAATGGTTTCAACATTCCATCAGTTGATATTCCAGTAAGTTTTTCTTTCATACTTGTCAGAATTTTAGCCAGTTGAACGGAACTCTCTAAAAACTGAGACAGTATCCATTGTAATTGCTGTAATTGTTTCGAGTTTCTTGCAGAAAATACTCAAAAAGCTGTTGTGTAAAATTGTGCAAACTAACTTGCATGTCTGCAAAAATGAGCTCAGAATTTACCATTTTATAATTTTCCATGAGTTCTTGAATGCACGGGAATAAAATCAAATGTCATTTTTTCAACTGAAGTCGACCAGAAATCAAGTTCTTTTATAAATCCATTCATTTTATCCCTGGCTGTTACTACGTTAACATCATGGCCTTGGAAGCTTCTAATCGAAGTGTTTTTTAAGTGTTCGAAAATATCACCAAGGAAAGCCAGCTTATGAAGCCAAAGAGAAAATTGGTTAGCATACTCCAATTTTTCATCTTGCAGGTACATCAAAAGTTCTGCTCTTAACCGGAAAATATTTTTCAAGATGCTAGCCCTCGAAAGCCATCTTAGTTCCGCATGACAAAGATGATTTTCGCATAACGAACCGATATCTTCACAAATTTTTCAAAAAATAACTCTTTTACTTTGATGGAATTTGTTATGTATTGAAATAAACGTAATAATAATTGGTAGTATTCCCAGGCAGCAGGGTGCGCCGCAGTGGGGTTAAGAGACATCTTTGAACATGTGGTTGTAGAAAAGTCCTTAGTGAAAGACTACTGTGCAGTTAACACAACTTCTGGCCTCGGTGTTTATCATTGAATGTCTCCCGTCACCAGCTTCAAATTACCGAACATAATAGAATGTACCACTTTAATGACGTATTTTAAACATCGGGTATGTTTTTGAATCATCATAATGCACGGAAATCATACACACAGACCTGATTTGACCGTTATGTCCACTTCTTGATGTACCTGTTCACAGCTTGTCATACCTACATTTGTATGCTGCCCTGCACCATTTTCAAGGAATTACGTTGTCAAATTATGACTTTAGTCGTATCTTTCTTTCTTTCAGTCCAAAAAACAGACTTGAGTTAAGGTTGATTTTGTCTAGAAAATGCGCTTTTAAAGACAGTCATGAAGATAAGTAAAGTAGTATGAGTGCGCGGTTTCGAACCGCGCCAGCGCAGTCTCTCACGTCTTACACTCGGCACTATTACTACTCATTATCATTTCTGGCCATTACAGAACAGGTACTAAAAACAGCTTTATGCCTTATTTTCGTATTCAAACTAAGAACTTACTGTATCAACATCCAATGGCAGAGAGTAACAATGGAAGCGACAGTCTTCCGCGCAATGTCAGTCGTGCTTCCTCACAGGTGCGTTCATTTTCAACAATCCATGACCGGTCCGTCTGCTTCCGCGTTCAATGTTTGGAGTGACAGGGCGCAAGCGACTCTGTATCATTACTTTTGATGGTGTCTGGTCACAAGCTGGGTCTTCAGACAATATCGTTACACTACGTGGGATCCTCCTCAGCTACGCTGTATGTAGAGCGGAGTGCTTGTGGGCTCTGTTGTGTTACTGTACACCGGCTAGTCAAACTGCAGTTTTTCCACATCTACTTGCCATTTGAGATGGTGTACTCGATGCGTCATACTCACACTGGCACAGATTTTCCAGCAATTACACAAGTAACGAGCTGCCCTCCCTTTACTCATACGTACTGTGAAAGTCTTTCAGTGTGGTCCTCGGAAAGACAATCCAGCGGCTGTCTGGATGTGTGCCTCGAGTCCCTTAAAATAGAAGCATCAACATGCTACTTGGCTGAAAGAAGAGCTGTTTTCCTAGCAATTGCTTTCACGTCAGGTTCCAAATTTAGACTATTTCACGGAGATGACTTAAAGTCAAAAAATCCACGCTTTATTTACTGAGACACGTTCTACCGAGTGCTTAAATTTCTGAAGAATCAATACGTTTCCCGTTTCATTCATGGCATTGTTTCGTAATAGTATGTATTATGAGGTACAACATAATTCGCTTTGAATAATGGTGTCTGCCAAGTAAAGATGATAATTAATATGAATCTGTATAGTAGTAAGGACTACATATCAATGAGTCACTCTGAATCTCACCTTCAAAAAGGAATTAAATGACAGGAGTGTAAAATCAGAAATGCTTATTCAGCGTAATAAAAGAATATTTTTTTACCCATTTGTGCCTATCCCACCGTCCCCCGGAGGACCCGGCTGCGAGGCGAGCTTCATCAGAATTGTATTCCGCCATTCAGGGCGCTGCTTAGCTTCTTTGGATCCTCCGTTGCTAACGGTTGAGGTTTCTGGGCCGTCGTCAAGAGCGTGTTACGTATGACAGCATCCTTGCGTGTTAAGATTACAAAAAAAAAAAAAAAAGGCATTTTCATGTCTTGCGCATGCGAGAAAATCAGCCTTGATATTTAAAAGGTTTTTATTCATTTATTCCAGTGTATTTTGAGAAAGACGGAAAACAGAACATGAACTAAATGCAAATAGGCTATTACAGA
The DNA here is from genome assembly GCF_016835505.1 of Polypterus senegalus. Classification (NCBI taxonomy): domain Eukaryota; kingdom Metazoa; phylum Chordata; class Cladistia; order Polypteriformes; family Polypteridae; genus Polypterus; species Polypterus senegalus. The sequence goes on from NC_053164.1 coordinate 151,347,689, forward strand.
CAGTATTTGGTTAAATTTGCATGACCCTGGATTAAGGTTTAGAACACAAGAGAAAATGAGCGTGCAGTATAAAGCGCAGTGGTCTCTGGAACTAGATTGTAGTATCTATCTATTTATGCTCGTTAAAGACAGCTTCAGTAATGTTAATGTTTAACTTTTGCACCTGCTGCAAATACAACAACCAATAGGCAACTTGATGAAAAAATCGAGTCGTTTTCAAATTAGCACGGACTATTTTCTGTTTTCAGCAAATAATTGTCTAGTAGATTCACTCAGGTTAGCTGGACTGGCGATCCTAAACTGGCACTTGATGAATTTTCAGCGTTCACCCTGTGATGGGCTGGCACCCGATGCCGGGACTGTGCCTGCCTTACTTCCATTGCATGCTGGGATAGGCACAATAATATTTTTTTTTAGTTCTGAAGCATTTTTAAATGTTGGCAATCAAATCTTGGGCCAGTTCATGTCTTGACGTTTTGTCTTTTTTGGGGGGTAGTGTACTGGACAATGTTTTAAAAAAAACAAGTTACATTATTGTAAGTTAAAAATGTTTATTTTCATAGTCTCTTTTTTCCTGTTTTCTTAAGAATTTCCTTTATTGTGGTTTAATCTCATTTATACTTCTTATCAATGAAGCATAGTTTCTATTATTTGTAAGGTACACATTTTAAACATACAGCCTTCTAAAATCTCTTTGTTTAGCCTATAGCATTTTATTTTTCCAAGCTCAGAAGCACTACCCACATTTTCAAAAATATTTAAACTAAAACACAGACATAACCCAAACAGCATACACTAACTACATACAAAAAATAGGAGCATATATTGCAGTTTAGGGTTCAAGGAGCCTCTCTCTGCTGTATCTGAAGTAAGGCATTAAAGCAGCACTCTGCAAGATGCCAGTTCATCACAGGGTCCATTCCAACACTGGGATAAGGTGGGATCACCAATTAACCTGTCACTCTTGTCTTTGGGGATGTGGGAGCAGACCTCATGCAAACAGAAATATAAAGTCCAAAGGGAATCAAACATCAGATTTAAACCCAGGAAGCTGGCTCAGTGAAGCAGCACCACTATTCACTTGTTACCATGTTGCCTATAAATGATATCTACATACACACACAAGGGCTAATTGAAAAGGTTTGCTTTCAAAAAGTAGTCACCCCGCCAATTATTTCTCATTTAGCTGTGGTTCAAACTCAGACTAACAACACATTTTTCTATTCCTGTAAAAGTAATTCCCCTTAGTGTTAAGATGAAATGAGAAGGATTTAGGAGTCATTGTGGACTCGACCCTATCAACGGCGAGACAGTGTTCAGAAGCCATTAAGAACGTTAACAGAATGTTAGGTTATATAGCACGATGTGTAGAGTACAAGTCCAAGATGGTTATGCTCAAGCTTTATAATGCACTGGTGATGCCTCATCTGGAGTACTGTGTGCAATTTTGGTCTCCAGGTTAGAAAAAGGACATAGTAGCACTAGAAAAGGCCTAGAGAAGAGTGACTAGGCTGATTCCAGATGAAAAGTGCTTTGCCTTTTCAGTTTAAGCAAAAGAAGATTAAGATGACAAATGACTGAAGTGTTTAAAATCATGAGGGGAATTAGTCCAGTGGATTGAGACGGTCATTTTAAAATGAGTTAATTAAGAACACAGGGACACAGTTGGAAACTTAAGGGTAAATTTCATGCAAACATTAGGTAGTTTTTCATTACACAGAGAACCATATGTACATGGAGTAAGATACCAAGTAGTGTGGTAAACAGTAGGACTTTTGGGACTTTCTAAACTACACTTGATGTTATTTTAAAAGAATTAAGTGGGTGAGACTGGTGAGCTTTGTTGGGCTGAATGACCTGTTCTCATCTAGAATGTTTTAATATTCTAATTAAATAGACGGTACTAAATGTATACGTTTTCACCGTCTTTGTTTTAATAAAATAGTGTGAGACATTCAGCTCTCTCGAGAATTTGCACTAAATAAGTTAATTGTGTATTCGAAATGTGAATTTAAAATTCAATTGTGTTCAATCGTATTATTGCATAATAAATATCCTTGACTTTGGGAGGTTTTAAAACTAAAAGAGAAGAAAGCCATTCTAAAAAAGACTAACAGTAAGTCACTCCAGGCATTTGCTGGAAGTCACTTGAGAAACTCTGATACCTATTGGAAAGAACATTTTGTGGTGTGATTTGACTAAAGTTGTGTGGCCTGAATGCAAAGCACAATCTTTGGTACAAAATAGTGAGGTAACATCTGTGGTAGAAATTCAATAAAATCCCTTAGAGGGAGAATTCTTCAAAAGCAGTCCGTTACGGAAACTAAAAATTGAGGTTCATTTTTTAAACTATCGAATTTACATACAGTGTCAATCAATGCATAAATTTACTATGGTTGGTTTGTGGGTTTACACCCAAATGACTTATATAAAATAAAACTTTATAATATTGTATTCTGGTTCTTCTTATACCTTTGAGTTGAGCCACCACCCTTGAAATTTTTGTGTATATAACAACCGTGCATTCTGGTTCTTTTCAGGCCATCTGCTGATTTCTTAGTCATCTTTCAGTACATTCTGTTTTTCACTTAACCTTTACCTGGCTTCCTCAGATGCCTGCAAAAGTTTCTGACATTTACTAACTCTTTATGCTATTTCTTTAAGATGAAAGCTATGTTACCCTAAATTACTCTTCCACACATCATCCCTGCCACCAAGCATCATGGTGACAGCATCATGCTGTGGGGGATGTTTTCAGTAATAACTGGACTGCTTTTTCCCTTCCAGAGCAACACGGATGGAGCCAAATTCAAGCTAATCCTTGAGAAGAACTTGTTTATGTTAGCCAGAGATCTTCATCTAAGGCAAGAATATACTTTCCAGCAGTACAATAATGCAAAATCCATTACGAAATAGCTTGATAAAATGGTTAATATTCAAAAATGGTCCAGTCAAAGCCCAGATTTGACTCCAATTGAAAATCTGTGGTATAACCTGAACATTACTGTGCACCGATACTCTCCAGTTAATCTGACGGGGGTGTTATATGTCTGTATTGAAGAAAGGACAAAAATTGTAAAATCTAAATGTTCAAAGCTCATAATGGACACTGTATACCGAAGATTAAGACCCTGTATACCCTTCTTAAATTAAAATATTTACCTACTCTTAAATGTGTTGAATTTATTATACTGTGGTATTGAAGGGAGAAAAAAACATTCCAATGCAATAGGTGTTACAAAAACATAATTTGAAAAAAATTCAAAGGGGTGGGTGTATATTTGCAAGGTCAGAAGGCATAGTCAAGATAGCAGTGATGCCAAGTGCCACTTCAGGGCACTGAAAAGACAGCTATGAGATAAATGCAATGATAGTGACAGCTATGAAAAAAGAAAAGCCTCAACAGCACTAAATATCCAAAACCCTTCTTCATATGTTAGGTAATCACTTAACAGATGGCACATCTATTTTTTTCTGAATTAAATTAAAAAAATAATAAATAATTGATGGTGTAAGTATTCAACGCATTCTTCTGAAACACTAAAATTACCCCTGTAGGAACCATCTTTCTTCTCCAAGTCACACAATCATTTGACTACAACCCATATCCATATTGACTACAATCCATATGTTGGTAGCTGAGCTATTTTACATACTTATAGAATATGCACATCTGTGTCTGGGAGGTTCCCTAGTTAATTGGAGCATTTCCATGAAACAATACACCATGAAAGTCGAGGACAAGGTGAAAAAGATCAAAGGAGTGAACATTTTTTTTCTGAAGTACAGTACATGCTGTGGGCTCAGATGGGTTGTCTTCTTTTATAGTTGGACACTTGACACCAAGTGAAAAAGAAGAAGAGAATACAAGAAGTCAATAGGGAGTCAAACATACACCATAATAATTCAGTCTTATTATTTTCTTGAAGCGCAGTTTACCACCTTCCCCTTTTTACAGTATCTCCTAAAACAGAATTAATGGCAAACCAGCAAGGAACACAACACATCCTGTTGTTGTACATTTAGTCTGAGAACCCAGGGGCAATTCTTTAAATAGAGAATGTGCTCAAGGGTACGGTGATGTATAAAGTCCGTAGATGACAATCTTCGGATGGTCAGATGAAACAGAAAGTAGGAAGGTTACAGGATAAATTGAAAATAGGCATTTTACTAGGAGACAAGGGATCACAAACTAACAGCACTTCTTCAACGCCATGTTTTTCTTCATAGCTATACCAGGTTGAATGTGATCTATTCACCACACTTTATATTTCTAAAGTTAGAACAACTCAATATCGGTCATTTATTGTTTTTGTTTAACTGTTCTAGGTGCCCTTTCTACTTAAAATTTAAATAAATATTGAAGAGTGCATTGACTGGTAAATGCATATTTGTTAGCTTTACAGCTTATTCCATAATGGTCATAAGATTTACCTTGTTTAACAAATTTAAATTATCTTTTAGTATCAACATTTACAGTTAGGTCCATAAATATTTGGACAGAGACAACTTTTTTCTAATTTTGGTTCTGTACATTACCACAATGAATTTTAAATGAAACAACTCAGATGCAGTCGAAGTGCAGACTTTCAGCTTTAATTCAGTGGGTTGAACAAAAAGATTGCATAAAAATGTGAGGGAACTAAAGTATTTTTTTTTTTAACACAATCCCTTTATTTCAGGGGCTCAAAATTAATTGGACAAATTAAATAACTAGAAATAAAATGTTCATTTCTAATACCTGGTTGAAAACCCTTTGCTGGCAGTGACAGCCTGAAGTTTTGAACTCATTGGCATCACCAGATGCTGGGTTTCCTCCTTTTTAATGCTCTGCCAGGCCTTTACTGCAGCGGCTTTCAGTTGCTGTTTGTTTGTGGGCCTTTCTGTCCGAAGTTTAGTCTTCAACAAGTGAAATGCATGCTCAATTGGGTTAAGATCAGGTGACTGACTTGGCCATTCAAGAATTTTCCACTTCTTTGCTTTAATAAACTCCTGAGTTGCTTCAGCTATATGTTTTGGGTCATTGTCCATCTGTACCATGAAACGCGCCAATCAATTTGACTGCATTTAGCTGGATTTGAGCAGACAGTATGTCTCTGAACACCTCAGAATTCATTCGACTGCTTCTGTCCTGTGTCACATCATCAATAAACACTAGTGTCCCAGTGCCACTGGCAGCCATGCACGCCCAAGCCATCACACTGCCTCCACAGTGTTTTACAGATGATGTGGTATGCTTTGGATAATGAGCTGTTCCACGCCTTCTCCATACTTTTTTCTTGCCATCATTCTGGTAGAGGTTGATCTTGGTTTCATCTGTCCAAAGAATGTTTTTCCAGAACTGTGCTGGCTTTTTTAGATGTTCTTTAGCAAAGTCCAATCTAGCCTTTCTATTCTTGAGGCTTATGAGTGGCTTGCACCTTGCAGTGCACCCTCTGTATTTACTTTCATGCAGTCTTCTCTTTATGGTAGACTTGGATATCGATACGCCTACCCCCTGGAGAGTGTTGTTCACTTGGTTGGCTGTTGTGAAGGGGTTTCTCTTCACCATGGAAATGATTCTGCGATCATCCACCACTGTTGTCTTCCGTGGACGTCCAGGTCTTTTTGTGTTGCTGAGTTCACCAGTGCTTGCTTTCTTTCTCAGGATGTACCAAACTGTAGATTTTGCCACTCGTAATATTGTAGCAATTTCTCAGATGGGTTTTTTCTGTTTTCACAGCTTAAGGATGGCTTCTTTCACCTGCATGGAGAGCTCCTTTGACCGCATGTTGTCTGTTCACAGCAAAATCTTCTACATGCAAGCACCACACCTCAAATCAACTCCAGGCCTTTTATCTGCTTAATTGATAATGACATAACAACGGACTTGCCCACACCTGCCCATGAAATAGCCTTTGAGTCAATTGTCCAATTACTTTTGAGCCCCTGAAATGAAGGGATTGTGTTATAAATGCTTTAGTTGCCTCACATTTTTATGAATCTTTTTGTTCAGCCCACTGAATTAAAGCTGAAAGTCTGCACTTCAACTGCGCCCGAGTTGTTTCATTTAAAATTCATTGTGGTAATGTACAGAACCAAAATTAGAAAAATGTTGTCTCTGTCCAAATATTTATGGACCTAACTGTAGTTCAATATCTTCAATTGCACAAGTAAGAGACATGCTTTGTAAAAATACTAGGAGTACTGCAACCAAAACATACAACCAAAGTTATTGGACCTGAGAAAATATTTTCTCTTCATTTGTAATCTTTTATTACCACATGTCCTGCTCAGATGGTAATAGCAACATTTCTTTAAAACGGAGGTTGGAGGCAATGTAAGACAAACAAAACTAGAGACCAATAAGTACTTACTATGTCAAGAATCATCCTTGGATGTACACTTCTTTTTCCTGATGTTAATTAGCCTGGCATCACATTTAATGCAGTTCATCATGGAAGCAGTAAGAAACAAAACAGGAAAAATTGAAGTTGATCTGTTTCTTCCAGTTCTTCTGTGTTAATTCATACTCAGCTAAAATAAGTGAGAACTAAAACTCTACATATCTATATATAAAGTGACAAAAATTGGGTGTCCACAAGAGGGGTACAATGTCCTGTGAACATATGCAACAAGAAGTACAAAAAAAGAGGGATATAAGGGCTAGCATATCTAGTGAACACAGGTACTTATATGCAAGATGTGATTGAAACAGACATTCCATTTAAGAGCATTTCACTGTGCTAGTATTGCATAACAAAAAAAAAGGGAAAATACTGGAGAGATGCACAAGCTGGCGCCTAACCATGCGAAACAAAAACCTGTACCATAGCTCCTCATTTATACAGGCCTTGTATTGATCTCTGATTAGAAAAAAAATCGTGATGCTCAGTCCAGTGTTAAGAGCCTTAATGCTATCACATTGTAGTGCAGCTGTTATGTAAGGATTGTAATTGTTCATTGGACAAGCATGACTTTCATTTAAAGTCCTGTACAACATGTTAAATCCTAACAGAACACACTTTCATATTGTACAGAATTATGATTGCCTGTCCTACCTCCTACCTTAGTGAGTCCAGAGATATGCTGATGCTACCCCCATCCATGACTTAGTAAATACAAAACCTGAACATTACATTGCGATTGCCCTTTTTTATGATTTCAAAGTAAATTCAACTCTTTGTTTGTATATATGTGTGTGTGTGTGTGTGCGTGTGTGTGCATGTGTGCACGCGTGTGTATATAGTTATATTGACTTTTGACATATTTCATGTGACATTATTATATGATGTGTGGTACTGCCATCGAGTAAATAAATATATAAACAATAATAATGTTGAAAGGTTATACCTATCAACTGGTAACATTGATTACATGTCATACATGTAAAGCTCTTTGGCACAGGATGATCAAAGAACAACGTTTAAAGAATTCAGTTTTTGATTCAATTTATTTAAAACATTAGGAAAGAACATATACATCACAAAGGATAGTTAAATTAGTATATTGCATTTTGTAAGTAGGTGATGCTACATAAAATTTAATTCATTTAAAGTGCACTGCCATTATACAATGATACTAAAGTATTAAAGTATTATTCTGGAACTATATACTTTTTGTTAAGTTTATTTATAGAAAACTTGATTATCCCATTTAAAAGATATCAACATTGACATAAAATGTCTGTTAATGTTTAAAACTATAACATTTCAATGTAGAGATGAAAAACATTCTATTTTTCCCTATTTAAACTAACGAAATCTAGCAGTTGTTCAGCAGCATGTACAAATTCACATTACCATTGAACCTTTCTTATGATTATAGTGTCATCATGGTAAATTTTATAGTCTGCTATACCTGAAAGTAAAAAAAGAACAAATTTAAGTGAAATGAATTACACATTATGAATATAATTTCTTAACAATGTTCTTCATTCAGTATATAATAGTGAATTATTGGCATATATCCATCCATCCATCCATCCAATTATCCATTTTCCAACCCGCTGAATCCAAACACAGGGTCACAGGGGTCTGCTGGAGCCAATCCTAGCCAACACAGGGCACAAGGCAGGAACCAATCCCGGGCTGGCTGCCAACCCACCACAGGACACACACAAACACACTCACACACCAAGCACACACATATATTTTGACAAAATTATCAATTTTCTTTCAGTCAAACTAGGGGTGCTTTTCCTGAAAATGAATGATAATAGTGAATAATGAACAAGATAGCGAACAATATAGGTAGAGAAGGAGTGAGTTTTGTGATTGTTTCCCAAGGCCCCTCTTTATCTGACATGTAAGGAACAATTTAAAATACTTCTTTGTTGGCTTCTCCCCTGAATCCACATCAGAAAAGTACAGCCCGTTGATAACAGGAACATCAATCCCACATACTGCATTTCACTTTTCAAATATATATTATATTGTCATACCAGTCATATGCAAATATAAAAATAAAAAACTGCAATGAAAAATTAAAACACACAAAATAAAGACCAAATTCATTCAATGAATTAGTCAAAAATCTGTAAATGGGTGCAAAACATGACATGGCTTCCTAAAAGGAGCAGTGGTGAACAGGAAGCAACACTTCAGAAAAGTGGATTTAAGCAGGAAGAGGTGGCAAAAATAAAGTGTTATTTACAAAGGTTCACGGGGATCTTTGCAATACTAAGAAGAAAAAAAAGGATGAGATTATAGAGAGAGCAGGAGCCTGTAGTGCCCAAAGACAATCTGGCATTGGAGTCAGAAAAAAAATGACAAGGCTTTTCCAGTATAACCAAAAGAAAGGGTGGTGAGGTGAGAGGGCAAAGATCAAAAATGGTGACAGGCTGTCACAGGCAGTTCCTGTCACTCCAGAGAAAGAGTAGGCACTGGCCAACCATGACTGAGGGAATGTCTGGAGTGGTTGATGTGTGATCACATGGGTTTCTATCCACCTCATCCCAACCTGCCTCTCCATTGTGTCATTCTTCCTGCTCCAGTGCTAGCCCATTTCTAGGGCACTCTCACAACTGGCCCATTCAGACAGCAGCACTTGCAAATACTGAATTTAATGGATGTGGATGTAGTCACAAGTTGATTGCTTTGGAGAAAGACGGGCTTCAACTGAAGAGAGAATAGCTCCTGTTAAAGAAGGAAGAGTTACAGGAGATGGAGAAGCACTGTCAGGAGCTAGTCCTACTCAGGAAGTCAAAGCTGACATCTTTAGCAAACAGCTTGCACTGACAGAAGCAGAATTGAACAGGTCCTCCATCCTCCATTTAATATATTATGTTCAGAATGTTAGTTATTCATTCAGATTAAAATAAGTTAAATATGAATTAAATATGAAGGTGTTGAATAAAGTGCTGTATTCATTAGAACATTAGAACAACCCAGATAAGAACAGGCCATTCAGCCCAACAAAGTTTGCTAATCCAATCCACTTAATTCTTCTAAAAACATCAAGCCTAGTTTTAAAAGTCTCTAAAGTCCTACGGTCTTCCACACTACTTGGTAGCTTATTCCATCATCTATGGTTCTCTGTGTAAAGAAAAACTTCCTAATGATTGTAAAAAAAATTAATACGTTTACAGCTGTGTCCTTGTGTTCTTAACACTAGAATTACCAGAGCCTACGAAAAAACTCGTAAATCCGTCCCACCTTAAATTGCTTCTTAAAATCGTTCACAGCTCTCCTCCAGCGTCTTTTGTCCTCTAAATGTGCTGATAAAAATCAGGCTGCAAGCAGCCGGCTATTCCATCCCCCCACCAACTTAGAACGTGCACAAACTTCTCCCAGCTCATGCCTTGATTGATTTTCTGGGAGTGAAGTGGAGTTTTAGAGTGGAAATAATAGATCGTTGTTTGGAACACACGCATTTCATGTCTGTTCTGTTTCTACAGTAATCTGTGTAAACACATTGTTAAAACAGAAACGTTTTTTATATTCTACTAGTAGATGACAAAATGTAGGCATAAACTATATACTGTATGAAGCCTGAAGTATCACACAAATACTTTCATAAAAGGTAAAAATCTAACACAACAATTGCACTTTTATTCAAAAATATAACTGCAGAAAAAAAAGCCGCCTTAACATGCGACATTGACACCTGTTGATTATGACTGCCTCCGTGGTGCAATAGAATAAGCTGCCGCCTGGGAATCAAAAGGTCGTGAGTTTGATCCTGCACCACTCCGTTTTGAGAAGTAAACTTCTCTTAGTCTTACTATTTTAGGATAAAAACATACATTTGATTTCAGTCTGTAACAGCCGGTGTAATTTATGATACTTGTAAAGGTTAGCTTTGGTTTTTTTTTTTTTAGTCAGTTTTATTATCTCGGCTGCGTTCATGAACCCAAACACACCCCACCCCCGCATCTAATACTGCTGTTTTCACATAGACGCGCTGTAACAGATGTAAACTCAGCTCCCTTCTACATCGGAGCAAGAATGCACATACCATTGCTTGCATACTAAAGTGTCAGCAGGCACTTTTTGTGGCATTACACACAGTTTCGAGCATGTTATCTGCACTTTAGGCTTTAGGAAGTAAATAAATAAATAAAGGTAAATCGTGTCATAAAATGATTTCTTCAAAACGTCGAATGTTATTTATTTGGCACGGACATGTCTGCATGCACTTTTTGTGGCATTACACATGTATTTTTTGAGCATGTCCCAAGTCCATCTGTAATAATTCAATGAAATCCAGATTATCTGCCAATCCACCCCTCTTGATATCATCTGCAATTTTTTTTTTTCTTCTTTATTTCACCTCATACAATTTCTTGTATTAGGAATTTGTTAGTTTTCGCATACCCCTTGGGGTCAGAGTGCAGGGTCAGCCATTGTACAGTGCTCCTGGAGCAATTGAAGGTTAAGGGCCTTGCTCAAGGGCCCAGCAGATTAGGATCTCTTTTGGCACTGACAGGGATTCGAACCAGCAACCTTCGGGATACCAGCACAGATTCTTAGCCTCAGAGCCACCACTCCACCTAAATTTAACCAACTTGTTACTTACATTCCTATCCAAATCATTTATATATATTAAAAATAGCGGCAGTCCTGGCACTGACTCCTGTGGAACACCTCTGTTAATGTCAGCCAGTTCTTATAAGGTTTCTTGCACCTCAACCCTCTGCTTCCAGTGTATAAGCCAATTAGGCAACCATCTACAAACAACACCCTGAACTCCCACTTCTTTTAGTTTGATGTCCAACTTTTCATGTGGCACCTTCACAAATGCTTTCTGAAAGTTCCAAAGCCAAGCAAAATGACACCTTTTATTGGCTAAAGAAAAGAATTACAATATGCAAGCTTTCGAGGCAGCTCGGGCCCCTTCTTCAGGCTGAAGGCTTGAAGTCTGAAGAAGGGGCCCGAGTAGCCTTGAAAAGATCACAGCATTATCAGCAAAGTCAAGATCCATGAATCTTTCTTTACTAACAGATGCCCTGCAGCCGCTGGACCCCAAAACCCAGTCCATACAAGCATTGAACAGAGTAGGAGCAAGAACATACCCCTGACGAATCCCCAGAATCAACTGGGGAAAAAACGCAGAGGTTCTGCCTCCACTCTGCACAGCACTCACAGTACCAGTGTCCAGGAAAAGATGAGGAGGGAAAAATGTCAGTGGCCTCCATCTGTTAAACCATTCCTGTTTTGGTGGTCATCTCATTGTTTCCCCTCTAGAGCACCTGTTAATTTCATTAACACCAAAGCAGCTGAAACTGATTAACTGACTAGATTAATAGCCCAAACAAGGGCATCAGTGTGTTTTTGTGATCTTAATGGCGACCTTGGTCTCTGTGTCAGAGCAGCAGGCAATGGTCCAAATAAAGAAGGACTTAGAAGGTAAAAGTGGGTTGGGTTACTCGTTAATTTCTAAATGACATTACATACTACTTTAGTTATGTAAGGTTTCAGGAAATACTCACTAATTAAACAAAAAATTTAAGTACAAGATAACACTTAATAGTACTTAGCGTTACAAAACTTTCGGGAAATGCACCCCTGATTTGTAAAACATTCCACTCTAAATTAAGAATTGTTTGTGACACAATTGCAGTCACAAAGTAAAACTCAATCTACTAACAAATAAACTGAAAACAGGAAATTAAACAAAATGCATATTTAACAATACATGTATAAAGAGCAAATGCAAAATTGAATGACTTTAAATTTTCTACTTATGGCAATAAACTTAACAAATACATCACAAAGTTTTTTCCCTACCTTCTAGCAGCATGGTGTCTAGAGTCCTAAGTTGCCAGTACGTTTTGTCTTTTGCCAATGCCTCCACTTTATTGACAACAGTTAGATAAGGCCCCCACAAGCTGTTCTCAGTTTCAAATCTGTTAGGAAAAGATTACTTTAAAACAAAACCTTTTTAAAGCACTTCAACTTCATAGTTTACTATTTTAAATAAAAATAAAACATTCAGTAAGCTGAAGTTTCACTTGGGCCAATAAGCTGAATTTTATCAAACCTGAAGTACTCTATTTTCACACAGATGCTATTTATCAGTCAGTCCAATTCACATAAACTGTGCAATGCATAGTGGGATTTTCTCACTCCATGTTTTGTTAAACTCTTCTTTCTTTTAATGGTGTCTGTCTTTTCCTAATCTTTTTCTGGAGTTATCTTTGATTCAAATTGTGTTGCAGAAAAGTCTACAATTTCAGAATATTTGTTTGTATCATTGCTATTTGAGTTTATTTTTACTTTTCATGTTACTCTTTCTAATCAGTCTGCATTGATAGCTTACGGCACAGAGTACCTGTTTCAAGCATTTCTCATCTGCAAATCTATGTGAGTCTTCAGCACATCGAGTTACACATCAAGGGTTAATATTATCAGAAATTAAAATATTGCAAATCTTCCTAATCCAGTTCAGGGTCAGGGGAATAGCCTAGAATTGCAGGACTATGTACAACATCAGCAAAACACAGGCCACCAGTCTATCACAGACCTACACTCATATTGGGTCAATCTGAAGTAGCACATTATCCTCTCATGGGAATCACCATAATATCATGTTGTAGATGTTTATATGACCTTGTGGGATTTTACCCAACAGGACGACACGTGGAAGAGTGTCCCGAAGCGAATCCAAAAAGACTGCAGTCATGCTATAAGCACCTGCCGTTGATAGGTAATACAAGGAACATTATGCATGCGCAGGGCACAGTATTGCTTGGCCACTAACCTGGGCATGACCCTGCCTGACTGCTGTGTCTGTGTATAGGAGAGTGGCAGATCCCGCTACAATAAATAACTGCGCTGTTCCTGTTTCAAGCTGAATAAAGATGGTGTTGCTAAAGTATTGAGAGTCTGCTTCGTGTTTTGGGGTGCAAGACAGGGACTCACACGTCACAGCACACACACGTGGCCACAATGCTGTAGTAAACAGTATACGCTCGTACGGATGTTGACTACTCATATTGCAAGACCTCGCTCGTTTATCAAGTCAAAATTTATTAAACATTTTAGCTCGTCTTGCAAAACACTTGCAAACCAAGTTACTCGCAATCCAAGGTTCCACTGTACAGTACATGAAAAATGAGAGCCAACTCCTGCTGAAGCTTAACCATCACTTCACTGAGTGAAGAACAAGCACATTTTAACCAAACATGCACAGACACAGACAGTCAAGGTAAAGTGAGACTTCTTGTACATGCACAAGCTGCCTTGTTCTAATGTTATTTTCTATCAGCTGTGCTATTTGGAGGGCAAGTGAATATTCAGTATTATACTGTCAGTGTACAGTATATCTTGTCACTGTAAGTAGTTTGCACTGTTCAAACATACACGTTACCTGCTGTAGGTATTGGCTTCAAAAGCTTTGTTGAGAAAAACTGAGGTTTGGAACTTTGTGTTATTTGTGCATCTTTATTTTGTAAAGATGTTATTTATTTTTACTCATTTTTCATTTTATTATTTTGAAATATCAGAATTTGCACATTATTTTATATTTTTGTCTGTCTTATTACAGTATTTCTAAAAAAATAAATCATTTATTATGATCAAACAGTTACTCAGTACTTGAGTAGTCTTTTCACCAAATACTTTTTTACTCTTACTTGAGTAATTTTTTGGATGACTACTTTTTACTTCTACTTGAGTAATATTATTTTAAAGTAATGCTACTCTTACTTGAATACAATATTTGGCTACTCTACTCACCTCTGCTTGGGAGCTATGTTGTCCAGAGCAGAAGCTCCTGGTAGAGCCTCCAAAGGTAAATTGGTCCCTGGTGAGGGGTCAGACAAAGACCAATTCAAATGCACTTAATGATATAAATGCAGAAATTTAAAAAGAGTACCCACCCTTTATGGGGTTACCAGGGCCTCGGCCTGGAGCCAGGTCTGGGGGTAGTGGCCACAGTTGAGCACCTGGTGGCTGGGCTTGCCACGGAGACCTGATGGGCACAGCCTGAAATCATGGGCCTACCATCAGCTAAGTACAATGTGACTTGGGCAGCAGTTTAAGGCAGAGATCTTGGAAGACTGGAACCCAGATACACAAACTGAGTCTGAGGAACGGAAATGATACCTTTTTTGGAGGAAAGGAGCTGGAGTTGGTGGGTGAAGCAGAAAGCTAATGACTAGGTATAGTTGGGTTCTGGAACCAAACCTCTTAAAAGAGGTTGGGCTCTCCTTTAATCTGGAGTTGCCCAGGGTAAAGGCATTGGGCAGGAGTGGGCTTCTTATTGAGCCCCTGCCTGGTCGATATCATTTTGGAGTTTGTACTGGAAAATAAGAGAGTTGCCTCTGGGTGGCTGAAGGTCACAGATGGGAAGACTCTGACTGCCACATGTGCTTATGCATCAAATGGCAGTTCAAAGTACTAGTCCTTGTTGGGGTACCTGAAGGGGATGTTAGAAAGGATGTCACCTGGAGAATCCATAGTTTTGCTGGGAAACTTCAACACCCACATGGGTAACTGTGAAGACACCTGGAGAGGAGTGGTTGGAAGAAATTACCTCCTTGATCTAAAACTAATCAGTGTTTTGTTATTGGACTTCTGTGCTAGGAATGGTCTGACCATAACAAACACAATGATATATCATAATGTGGCTCATAAGGGTACTTGGTGCCAGAACACCTTAGGCCAAAGATCTATGCTCAATTTTATAACCGTATCATCAGATTTGTGGCCATATGTTCTGGACACTCAGGTGAAGAGAGGAGTAGAGCTGTCAGTTGATCATCACCTTGTGGTGAGTTGGGGCAGATGTGTGAAGGAGACCCCTGGATAGACCTGGAAAGCCTAAGCAAGTAGTAAGGATGCACCGATAACATCTGGGGGAGGCCCATGTCCAGAAGACTTTCAACTTCAAAAGAGCTTTTCCAGAATCCCAGGGGAGGCTGGGGACTTTAAGTCCAAAATGGGCCTTGTTCAAAGCCTTCATTGTGGAAACAGCTGCCAACTGTTTCAGCCTGACAGACCCAAGGACCCAATGGTGGACACCAAAAGTGAGGGATGCCATCAGGCTGAAGAAGGAGCATTTCTATATATGGTTAGTGTAGGAGGCTCCTGAAGCAGCAGAAGGGTAACAACAAGCCAAAAAGGCTGTGGCCTTGGTGGTCAGGGAAGCAAAAATCCAGTTGTGGATGGATTTCAGAATGACTATCAATCAGGCTCAAAGAGTTCTGCCGAACCATCAGGTAATTTAGAAGAGGAAGGCAGGCTGTTCTCTGCAGACAGCAAGTTTCACAAGGTCATTTTGCTGATTCACCCCATCCTGAGAGAATCCCCAGGGAGTTCAGTGAGAATGTATAGAGAATATCCTCCAATGGTATTAGTGTAAGTAGATTTAAGGGAATGTTTAACTTCTCCTTATTAGAATAAAGTTACTTCAAGTTAAAAAATCAAGGTGTCCTCATAGCCAGTTTCTTCTCTGTATCAGTATTGTCATGCCTTGAATTATAAGGCTTTGTTCCCGCTTGAGCTCATTTTGTGCTCAATAAGTCTGCAGAGGGGCCTCTGGAGAGATGTATGTTCAACTCTTATTTACACCTTTGTTATCAGATGATATCCAGGCAAATCCTGGTACAAGCTGGAGTTCAGTCACTTAGTAGAAGTGTAAGTTGGGGAAGGTGCAGCCTGATGCCTGCGTCCCTGTTAAATCTGCTTTTTTAACATGCCTGGTGTGCCATTAAACCCTTGAAGAATGGGAAATGCTTACTTTGTTTGATCTGTACTACAGCTACTCTATTGAGGTTACACATGGTGATGCAGTCTTTTGCTAATGGATCTTATACCTGCAGAGTATTAATATTAGAAAAGTTTTGAAGAAAACAAGCCATTCAGTCCAATGAGCTTGTCCATGGTAGTCATCCAGATTGTCCAAAATAATATCAAGTCAAAATCTGAATATTTCTAAAGTCCTACATTCCAACACACTACTATGGTAATTTATTCCACATGTCTTTGCCTGAAAAAAAAACTTCCTAACATTTGTACCAAATCTTTCCTTGACAAGTGTCAAGTCATGTCCCTTTTTTTTCCCCCAAAGTAACTGCTGGAATCAACTGTACAACTGTCTTTTATCATTTAAAACACTCCAGTCATGTCTCCTCTTATTCTCTGCTTAAAGTGAAAAGGTTCAACTCCTTCAATATCTACTCATAGCTCTTACCTCTTAGTCCCAGAATCAGCCTAGTCACCCTTCTCTGAACTTTCTCTAGTGCTACTTTGTCTAGCCCTTTACATCAGCTAAATGAGTTTACTGGTTTCATATTGTTTCTCTTGCCTTTTGCAAATCACTTTCATTTAGGAAGGCTAGATTATGCTGCATCAATGGCAGTCTGTACTGATTCTCCTTCTATTACATATAGTGTGAGATACTTCATGAAGTCTCCGGAATTTAGCAAGACAATGGTACATTTATTAACTGTACAGTTTGTAATGGCAATTAACCTTCTGGGCAAATTTATGTAAGTAAAAATGTACTAAAATATTTAATGCATATATCTTCTCAAGAATTGTACTTCCTACTAAGGTTTTCCAAGAGGAGCCTAAATATCTACCAGTGGATAAACATATACATTAAAAACGAAAGATACTCACGTTAATTTCTCATTTTCCTTCAGTGCATTTAACACATCAAGTAAAGATGATTTTTTAGGAATGTCCACTGTATCTTTAAAGACTTCGGGATAAGTGTGATTTAAAGTATCCTCAACTTTCAGATTCACCAACACATTTTCAGTTATTTGAATATCTCCCAAAGGCTTTGCAGTCAGTAGAATGTTATCTGGAGGATCAAGAAAATGATGGCTACAATGTGAAACTAAAGTACCGACTTCTAGAACAACTAAAAGTAGAAGTCATGGACGAAAAGACAGGCTTTAATGCTGATAAGAATAATGAGTGTTAGTTAAGCAATTAAAACAAAACAAAATTTAATTTTTACACGTGAACACTTGGAATAAAAAAAAAGCCTGAACATGCATTAGAACAAAAATTCTATTATTGATGACTGCATACCTTTTGTGCAGAAGGGTAGGCCCAATGTTTACATACTTAAGTGAGAGCAACTTGACTGAATGTAGCATGGATCTAAAATGTGTCCAATTGCATAAACATGCCCACACATGCAAACTATGTTACACAAATAAATAAATTACAGTACATACAGTAACAGACAAGAATTATGGTAAATGTAAAGTACAAAAAAATTAAATGATCCCTGTGAATGTTTTATTATAGCAAAGTCACACCACTAAAAAATAAAGTCTCTGGGTAAACAAGACTACAGGAAACAGATGGCTTGCTTTCTGCTAGTTTCAGCTATATGACTACGGATGCCCTTATTTCTCAGGGATGACCTAAGGCAATAAGCATGGTAACTTCACTCCCTTTATAGAAGGAAGTCTTAAGATGTTGCCTCTTTCTCCTTCATGCCATACTGATACTGCATGTTTATAATGCTATATAAAAACTATACAAACAAGTTCATTTATATTATGCCTGCAAGGAAATCTTTAAAAAAAAAAAAAAGTAGCAGGATATCATCTCCATTTATATAGCTTCTACATGATTACAAAGTGAGCAGGGAGAGAGGACTACCCTGATGTGAGCTTCCCAAATCATAGAGAGGTTAAGGCATGCCAAAGATTGTAAGTGTAAATTGTGAAAAGAGAATTACAAGTATTGATTAGACTGATAAGGTAAAAGCATCTCTCAAATATATGTGGTGAAGAATTGACAGCAGGAATGCCCTTTTTAAATATTTAATTGCTTTTTTTAGATTCCAAAAACAGGAGAACAAATTAATTTTTAATTTGGGATTGTCTTAATAAAGCAAAATAAGTATTTTTATTGGTGCATATGAGCAATCTATACAATAATTTACTTAAACATACTACAAATACATTAAATCTGTACATATAATAAATGATCTTTAAGCTCCTAACTGTGAAAAGCAAATGGTAATGTACAAATATGTTAAACTAAGGCCTAAAGAGTTCTTGAATAAGGTTTTCTGATTTCATTGACAAAGGGCTAATTTGGAACTAGAATTCTTATGGAAAACCAATTCAGACACAGGGAAAAGGTCGAGACTCCACATTGACAACAACTGGGAGCAGGATTTACACCCAGGACTCTGGATCTGTGAAGTAGCACTATCCACCTTTCCACTATATATGGTAAATTAATATTAATTACCAATCATAAACAATATCATTCACTTCTTGTGTTTACATTTGAACCACACAAAATTATTTTTTTCATTACTGACAACAATTTTCAGTCCATTACAGAATAATGCTTCCAATTACTTTGCTTTTATTTTTTTCACTGCCAATGTAGGTTTCAGTATTTGAGAAGTTTGTCTAGTTTTCCGGTGATTAATCTGTTTTGTGTGCATTTAGCACCTTAATGGTATTTACTTGTGAATCTGTTCAGTTTTTTTTTTTTTTTAATAATTTTTTTCCAAGTGATGTTTTCTACCATCACCATAGTTAGTTTTTGACTCATTTGATGATACAAGAAATTTAATTATTAATCATGTTATATTTTCTTAATGTGAATTATTTTTACATGGTAAAAAATATGTTTATGTTACCAATTATTGATATTCTATAAATAAGGCATGTTAGTTGTATTTAGAGAAGCAAACAGCAAGAAAGCAACTATACTATCTATTATATTTTAGAACTTACCCTACTGAATATTGATTCCAGACATACCATAGATATGAGCTATTTTAAATGTACAATGTATCTGTCCAGTATAATCCATACATTTGTCCTCTATCTAGTACAATAACTATATTAATGTAATTTCTAATTTTACCAGTCTCATTTAGACAATCCATTGTTCCAATGTCTAAGTAGGTCTTGTGCTTGAGAACAGGAAGTAGCATAGACAGTGCCATAGGATTGTAGAACGTTCCTATCTTAGACTCTCTAACAAGCCTTTCAAGTGATTTGGAACATCCAGAATGTTCAGACTCCGTGGTAAGAAGGACCTGTCAAGAATCAACATTTAAGGGTGTTTTTAGTAACAGTTAATACAATGTCATTAGTGTGCTTACTTTCCACATACCTTTGGCTATATAGCGTACTTTTTAAAAAAGTAGGTACTTAAGCTGTGACTAATAGGTCAGCTTGATTATACTGAAAATGCATATATCTTTGGATCCTTTCTACACCATATTTGTCTCTGCTATTATGTTTCCAGTTTCCGTATCTCAGTATTGTTTATATTTAGAATCTATGGTCATGAATCTTTTTTATGGACCTTTCAGAATCATGGAACCCTTACCTGGGATAAAACTATCATGTATTAATGCTGTTAACCCAGGAAATAACTTGGAGCCCAACTTAGTTTCTTAACGGCTATGTCAACTCTCTTGCTAATCTTGACTCATCATTTTTCATGTCTTCAAATTGTCAATTTACTGAGCTGTGGGTCTAATGATAAACAGGCCATTCATAATGATGGCTGGTCAGTTACTGCACCTCTACTTTTCTGAAGTTGCAATCCTATTAACATTTTTTTCAATGTTAGGTGCAGCCATATTGACAGCAAACTCTGAAAGCACATATGTTGGACACAGTCCATAAATGAATGCCAACTATGTTAAAGGTTGGTGATGGGGCAACAAGAGACAAATTATACTTATATGCAACCTAAGAGACAGGGTGGTGAGTGAACTGAACAACACAGAAGATGTACTGAGATTTACAGGGTGAGCTAAAATGAAGTACCACATTTCACAAAGTCACTGCGTGCAGTAAAGGCAGCCAAGTGGGTTGGGATCCTTTGATAGGTGATAGATTTTGCAGTCTCCTCTTCTAGACGTTCAGTGCACAATCATTCTTCTGCCTTAGGCATTTCCAACACGTCTAATTTCCATCCATACAAAATGATGGTAGTGCAGGAACTGACGGAGAGAGACTGGGAGAGCCATAGAGAGCTGTACGCAAACATTCTGCAAACTGTTCGAGATACCATCGTCATGTGCAGCGACATGGCACATTTCCATTGGAATGGTTGCATAAATAAGAAAAACCTTTGCTATTGGGCCGAAACCAACCCTTATGAACTTCAGAGAAACCTGCACAATGAGCGTGTTAGTTTGAATTTGGCATTTTAGGACCTTATTTTTTTGAGGAGGGTGGGGCAACGGTCACTATCACTTCAGAACATTACAATGAAATACTAGAGAACCTTTTGCAGCCCCAACTGGAAGAAATGGATGTGTTGGATGCCAGGTTTCAACAGGATGGAGCAGCAGCTCATATGACACAGAGATTCATACAAGTTTTGTGGGAGATGTTTCTGGGGATGCTGATCTCCCTGTGCAGCGATGTCGGGTGACCTTCACGTTTGCCTGATCTCGCTCAATACGATTTCTTCTTGTGGGGTTGTCTCAAGTCAAAGGTATACACACACTGACCTCAAAACTACTACTACTAATAGTACTACGTTACTATTCCCCTTGAAATGGCTGAATGTCATGTACGCATTTAGAAACTGTCTCAAAGAGTGTATCGCTAATGATGGCCACCACCTTGAAGATATCATTTTTTAAAAAACACAGTAAGAAAAAATCTATTTTGTATATTCTTTCTTGTGTCATAATGAAATTTTTGAAATGTGGTACTTCTTTTTGGCTCACCCTGTATCAGAGAGGATGCATTAATTACTAAAGGAATCTGGAAGTACATTCCAGAAAAAAAATATTAAAAGATAGAAACTGCTGTGGATTTAAAATATAAAGCAAGTTTATTCAAAAAACTGAAGCATACACAACATTAAAATGATATGTTCTTAACTTTCAGAACCCCACATCTCAAGCAAAGTTGCAAAATTAATTAAAAAAAAAAACTTAAAATATATAATCTAGCATTCTTATACTTAGTTTAATCTAGTTTAAGCTTTACGGAGGAGCAGAACCTATCCCAGTCAGGGGCATAGCCAGAAATTAAGGTTAGTGGGGGTATCAAAAATAAATGAAGCATACTTCTATGATAAATCAGTTGAAACTGTTATGAAATATATTTTAGAAGGGTTCTAACCCAAAATGCACCCTCAGCCTATGCCAATGATCCTAGCAGCCTCAGGGGCAAGGCAGGAAATAACCTTGCTTAGGCCATCAGTCTATTGCAGATACTTATACACACAGCTGGGGTCCCAATTTAAAGTTGCCAGTTACCCAAACAAACCAGCCTTTTGCATAATGGAAGACAAGCAAAGTACCAAAGAAAAAGCAACACAAACCTAAGGATAATACACAAACATCATACAGATGGTGATCAAGTGCAGGTTCTGAAACCAGAGCACCAAATGTAGGAGACAGTAGGACTAGTGTGCTACTTAACTTGACAAATAGATAACAATAAATGATCAAGAGGATCAGAACATAAGAGGATCAGAACATATGGGTTCAGAGTTGTACAAACATTAAACATTACTGTAGAAGAATAATAATCTGAACAAACAAGTGCTATAGTAAAGTTTAGCTAAATGATAAGAACAAAAACTAATAACCCAAACTGCAAACCATTTATCTGTATTAAAGCAAATGTTTATGCCAGTAAAAGTTTTATAGATTTGTATTTTACTCAAAATAAACTATTTGTTTCATGTAAACCTATCTTCTAAGTTTTATAAAGGGCTGTCGGTATATTCATACAACTTACATAATTTTTGCATGTACATCAGTGGGTATCTCTCCCTCTACAAACTCTCAGGTATGAGTATTTAGATTTTTATTAAAGTTTCATGAAGTAAGGTAAATATTAAAGAAAGATATCTTGTCCTCAACTAGGACCTCTATGTCAGGAACTAGGCAGGAGGAAGCTTTGTTCATCCGTCTTTAATCTCACTTCATAAAAAGGGAGCATTCATCAGAGTATTTTGTTACAGAATGATCAAATTAGCAAGGGCAGAGTTCAAATTTATACACATTTGAATTTATAGAACAGTGCTGAATTCATCCTGAAATTTATTCTGATTGGTTAAAAGACATGAGATGTTTTGGGGAGAGAGCAGAGCTAGCTTAAATACTCCAAAATAAAAGTCTTGTTACGCTACATTCTTGTTCTTCTCATGTCTCAGGTTCAGCCCTTACCCTTGAAATTTCTATGTATGTGACATCTGTCCAGTCTTTGCTGGGTTCATGACATCAGCTGATTTTCTTAATCCTACTAGAACATCCTGTGTATGACATCAACCTTCTCCTAGTACATTCTTTGTCTTTTGTTGTTCACTTGACCTTTATCTGGGTTCCTGGTATGCTTGAACAAGTTTCTGACATTTATTAACCCTTTTATACTACTTCTAAGATAGATGCTTAATGAAGCAATATGAAGCACTATTCACAGGTAAATTCATTATGCCAAACAGAACACTAATATCTGCTTCAAGGATTACATGTAATGCTGTTTGGAAATCAGATTTAAAGCTGCTAGTCAAAGATTAAAGAATGTGTCCTGCTATTCACTGTTAACATGAGCAGGCAATCTATTTCATTTTAACTCTAAAAGCAAATTCAACTGGTTTTTCCAAAATAACATCAGGTTCAAATATAAAGATCCCTGGAATAATGTGCTGCACTGCATTGCTGTACCACTGTTTTCATGTGTTTAAACTTTGATAAACACTTTCTTTAACAGGCATGGCTTACCTCATCCTCACTTTCCATTCAGTCAACCACTTTTGACCTGCTTTTCCCTTCACTTTGTTAGAGAAAGCCAGGGCCTAAATACTTAATGCCATTCATACTGTTTACCAAATGCTTGTTTATTGTATGCTGTCTGGTGTTGTATCTAGTATTATAGCATTGTATTCACGGTCCGTGTTCATACTTCATTTATACTATTGTTGTTAGTATGTAGGAGATTACAACTACTGTAAGTGCTATGATTATGTGACAACAAATTGTGTTTTTAAGAATTACTTATCAATACTTTGATATCACTTCAGTTTGTTTCTATTTTTTTTTTTTTTTTATCCAGCACTTTGACTCACCAGAATTACAAAATCCCAACATGTGTCATCCCGTTTAACCTGTCTCCATTTCTAGTTATGCAAGACATTGAGCTTTTTGAGGTTCCCTCCTGTTTTTGGTAGTCTAGACCTGAAAAACACTCGTTTTTGAGGCCACTTTTGGACTATATTTTGTGCAGGAAATTACACCTTTACAATAAAGAGTAAATCAAAAGGTGTCTTCAGCAAAAATGATCAGGACTTGAAGTTGTGCATGCCACATCAACCGACCCCAGGGATTCACCCTGTAATTATATGCAAGGGATCAAAGTTACTCCTTTTAACAAAACAGAAAAAATGGACTTCGGTAGTAAAGTGTCATTTTATGTTATTTCAAAGTTGCTGATGATGAACATTTGATTTTTGAGTTACTTTATTAAACCCCATGGGGGAATTGTTTTTATGTATGACCTCTTAGGTGGCCGGATTGACCATTTATAGTGCCTCTGGAGCCATTTTCAGTTTAAGGGCCCAATGGAGTAGGATCGTTTCTGGCAGTAATGGGATTGGAACTATCAACTTCCAGATATTAACGGAGATGCTTAGTGACATAGACATCCAAATATGATAATATTTTTGACATTTGATTCTTTACTGGTGGTCCTAGCCCTCCAAGAAGGTTAAAAATAACAAATTTCAAAAATAGGCATGTAGGATATCATTTAAGACTACTTTAAGATTGACAATTACGAATATGATGTTATTTTTGATCCGTCACTAGGGATCTAGCTGTCAATGGAGCTCCTCAAAAGGGTGAAAAATTACAAATTTCTGTTACAATCGAGAATATTTTGTCTTTTAATATTGTGACGTGTGTGAGTCCCTGTCTTGCACTCCAAAAAATGAGGCTGAGTCTCAGTACTTTAGCAAAAACAATTTTATTCAGCTTGAAACATGAACAGCACGGTTACTTATTTTAATGGGATCCATCCTGGGTATGACATTACTCTGTATCCAGCCCTGCATGTAGGCCTTCCAACCTGCAGGGGAAAACATGGGGGTTGGTGGCAGAATTGGCACTCCGACCACCAAAAAAATCCTCACACTGATTCCATTCTAGCTGAACTAGTGTGGTGCTGAGGAGTCACCCATTGCATGACTGGACTCAGGTCCTAATCTGGATCCTGAGTTGGTTTGTCATGGTGGGTGCGGCAATGCGCCACATCCGTGCGTGCTCCTAACCTCTCTACCACTCTCCTATACACAGACACAGCAGGGTCATGGCCAAGTAATCCTGTTCCCTGAATTTATAACGTTCCTTGCATCATCCATCATTGGCAACAGCTTATAGCGCAACCACAATCGGCTCGGATCTGCTTTAGCTGCAAGCTGCTACAGCGTTGGCAGCCCGCGGTTGCCCCAGCAACTGATAAACTGTCTTCCATAGACGCAGCTGTCACGCTTTAAACCAAAGCACAAATTTTAATATTTAAAACATATGACACAACTGTTTTTGTTTATAATATACTTCTACATGATGAAATAAATCATTACATTTCTTACTAGGAGGCTCCACCCCCTGCTCATCAATCCCCAGGTTTGGTTAACCGGATATACAATTTAAAGAGATTGTTTTTTCATGGGAATTGTCATATTGTGCATTATTTTCACTTTTACTTTAAAACTTCAGTTAAAATAATATTTGGAATTAACTTTACTTCAAGATCGTATTGAATTTTGATTCCGTGTTTAGATTTACATTGTGACAACGCAACGTATAACTGCCCGTGAGTGAATATCGTTTCTTTCTCGCTCATAAATAAACCGACTTTTTCAAATGTTTGTCCCTATGATTTTTTAATTGTCATAGCAAAAGCTATTCTCACAGGAAACTGTAAATGTTTTAATACGAATGGCATATCAAGATCACCTTTTGTGTCTAATGCTATTCATGGAATATGTACTACATTACCTTTCCTATTGCCTGCTAAAATTTTACATGTTAGAATTGTTCGACCAATTTTTAAAACAACTAATCTTGTTCCATTGGATAGTCCATCACTCATACATAAATTACGCAATAACATTACGATACATCCTTGTTTCAACAGTAATTTGGCTGTTGGAAGATCGGACGGTGTTAACGCTTATAGTTATTCTATGGGATATTGTAAGTTGATGTTTTCATCTTCCGCACGATCACTACGAACTGCTTCAGCATAGTCTATTGATACGCATTTAATCAATTTGCCGTGTCACTGTTAATTTGTTTGACTTCATCATTTCTCGCTGCCATATTTAGATGAATGGGTAATTCTAAACTGGATCTTCGTAAGTGTGTGTGTGTGTGTTCATAAGTAAGCCCTTAAATGGACTGGTGTCTGTCCAGGTTAAGTGCCGGAATGCACCTGATGACCGTGGTCTTGTTTGAAAATAGTTGTACGTAGGGTGTGACTTGAAAGAATCTAATGGTAAAAGTCTCTGTCTCACAGGACTTCCTTCCAAAAAGTCTCTTCAAAAAGTCATGTCTCGTCGCAGGATTAGTCTCATCCCAAGATTTTTTTTATTATAATTGAGAGATGAGCATCATAAATTAAGGCTGCTTATGCAAACTCAGACTTTTTTGAACTTGAACGTGATAACATATTAAATCCAGCAGTATCTGACAGTGAGAGGGACAAATCCTAGCTGCTGTAAGCTTCCTTTCTCCTAGGGAGGACAAATATTTCTTATTTATAGATTTTCTTCCCATGATTGTTGGTGTCCTATCCTACACCTAAAGAAGATTAAAGAATGTGTCCTGAAAAATACTCACCACTGCAACAAATACCATTATTTATCTACACCCATCATTAAGTATTATTGGTACGTTCACCTCAATTTTCTCTGTGGTCTCATCCATTCCATTTAAAACATGTTGCTTGTACATGTTACATTACCATCACATAGATACTCATTGTATTTAATTCTTCAGTGATATTTAGGCTCTTGGTACATGAACATTTTTATCTCCAACATACAGCATTGATATAAGTATTTTTTGCTGTTTCAATCTAGCAATTTAGCATTTTAAGTCTCTAGCCTGCAGTTTTGTCAAATATCAAATGCAGGGTTTCAGGACAATGACAAATAACACATTTTAACACAGCATAACATTCTCAAGCCTACTTTGCCGAATTTGGTATTGGGAGGTACATAACATGGACTTGATGCTTGTCCATCCATGTACAAATCCTTGATAGTTTCATATAATGCACAATTTATGATGTGCTATTCTCAAGCCAGACAGGTGTGCTAATTTGAGAACACCTCCAATTTATCATAAAATAATAGGGTGAAAGAAATCTGAGAGGGGAAGATAAATCACATGGGAACAAAAAATATGACTTCCTGTATTGTACATCAACATGATATCTGTAGGAGGGAGATATGTCTTTGTTAAAGTTCACATAATACACCTTCAGACCAGTCTTATGTAATTACTTTCAAATTATGTAATAATTAAAAACACATACTAACAAATACTTAATTTAATATTTTCCTTGTTTCTTTTTATTTTTCAGTTGTTGACAGTTTGGGCTTTATTACTGAATATTCATTTCCATGATTTTTTTCTTACTAAAGTTCAATAAAAATGTGGTCACAAAAAACTTCTTGATTTCATTATAAATACATTAAAAGTTTGAGACGCTAAGTTGTGCAGGTTCTGGGTGATGATACATACATAAAATATATACATATATACATATACATATACATATACATATATATATATACATATACATATATATATACATACATATATACACATATATATATACATATACATATATATATATATATATATATATATATATATATATATATATATATATATATATATATATATATATATATATATATATATATACTAATTCGTTCAAGGATATCTTTTTTTTTTCTTACTTACCTGAACCGCCAATAGTGTGCTGAACTTATTTCCAATGATGCCATTGTCATTTTGGGCTTTCTGGAGAGTTTCTTTTACTTTGAGCGTGGCAGATGCAATGTCTTTGTTTAGGTGCTCATCATAAAATGTGTCCAGATGTCTCAAACATTGAAGTGCAAGACCACCCATGGACAAAGTATCTGACAAAAAAATGAAATACATAAAGAGGGAATACAGCATGAAGTTCAGATTTGGTCTCATATAACCAATACAGCATACCATACTTTTAAATTGTCAGAGCACATGCATGTCAGTACAATATAAAATTCTTTTGCTTCAACTATAATGAAAAATGTATTTTTTTCAGTGACTAATTACAAGAGTCCTGAACCACAAGTTGGAAATAATATGGGGTATTTATATCTTGTAAATATGGTATAATTTCTAATATGTACAAGATAACTCCTTCAACATCTGCAATAAGATGCTGCAGATGTTCTATCAGACGGTTGTGGCGCGCGCTCTACTACGCGGTGGTGTGCTGGGGAGGCAGCATAAAGAAGGACGCTTCATGCCTGGACAAACTGGTGAGGAAGGCAGGCTCTATTGTAGGCATGGAGCTGGACAGTTTGACATCCGTGGCAGAGTGACGGGCGCTGAGCAGGCTCCTGTCAATCATGGAGAATCCACTGCATCCACTGAACAGTATCATCTCCAGAAAGAGGAGAAGCTTCAGCGACAGACTGCTGTCACTGTCCTGCTCCACTGACAGACTCTTCAATTCCACCCAGGGGGGTAAACGTTAACATTATACAAAGCTATTGTCCGTTCTACCTGCATTTTTATCACTCTTTAATGTAATATTGTTTTTTATCAGTATGCTGCTGCTGGAGTATGTGAATTTTCCCTTGGGATTAATAAAGTATCTATCTATCTTTCTATCTGAATGGGAATAAAAAAAATCTAGCAGCTTTCTATTATTATACATCAACAGAATATCTTGTATGAATGAGATAATAACTTGTATATGCAAGATAGTTTGGATTCAGAGTTAGTTAATTATGTCACATGTCTGATTTTTCAAAATTTAGGTTACTTTGTTTTATAGTCACCTTTATCCTAATCGACCCCTTAGGGAAGTGTTCAGATCTGTATGAATGTTCAGTCTTGGTCTGTTAATGCAAACTTCATGTGAAGCCATGGTGTCTCTCACTGTTTTAATGTAGTGCCATTTCATTGCTTAATTATTAATTTGATTAGCTTGCATAATACAATTCAAAAGTGGCACTGCAACAATGGGCAACTGTGGATGGGATTGAAGCTAGTTGTTGGACACAGGCTCATATTAATGAGAAACTTGTTGAAATTCACCAGTCAGGTTAAAGACAACTTTTTAAATTGGGGAGAAATTGAAGAATTGATGCATGGGGAATCTCCATTTGTAAGGCACACAATGCATGTCGAATAATTTTTAATCTGTCACTTACAGTGATCCCACTTTATAAAAAGTTGCATGGTTCTGCATGCATTAATCTTCCACCCACCAATCTATTTTCTGAACCCCCATAAATCAGTTATATGGTTCCAGAAAGCAGGAGTGAATTCTGGCAGCATCAAGTGAAAATTACTGCAGGAATTCAGCCCATCAGAGGACACACACAAATCAAAATAATAGCAATTTTAATTTTGTTCAGGACTGGTTCAATAAATACAAGATAATAACTCCTACATACAAGATAATATCCTCTACATAATAGAAACTATCATAATAAGAAAAACTGCTTTCTATGTGCCTATAACTATGATAAATGATATTTTACACACAAGTTAATTTCATTTATGTACACAATATTATGTCAAGCGCATGAATTTGGATTCCGACATGTTCTTTATTTTTTCACTTTGTGGTTCAAGGCTTACATATTTATCTGTTTATATTAGAAGTAACACTTTAATCCAATTGCATTTTAAAACCCCACATCTTGATTTTTTTCCTTCTTAATTGTATACTTCAGAGCCTTATATAATTCGTGGAAACATGGCCCCCTACATGGAATATGGCACCTTACACCACGTGCTAATGACGTACAGAACAGACACTATTCATAATCTCCCTTACAAAGACTACCACTGACAACTTAACCATCATCAACTACTTCTAAACTACCACTGAGTTACCTTCAGCAATGAGCCTCTCTTCTCTCTTGGAATTGGTAACCTCGAAATTTTCAACAAATCAAAGAAGATAAAGACAACACTGCAATATGAATAACATTCTCAATTGGCACACCAATTGGTGTAAATATTATGATTCTGTAGTGCAGATGATAGGTAAAACACAATATTATATTAAAAAGGCAATACCCAGCAACACTCTACTACCCTGCCCCAAAAATACCTGCTAGATATTTTCCGTGGACAACTGTGCCACCAAATCTGATTCTAATTGAGTATGGGCAGGACGTCTTGGGGCACCAGCTGCAGTGGCCTCTATAAACTTCATAAGACATTGTCCCCCTGGAAATACTCTGTGATTTGTTTAATTTGTCAGTACATTTAGGACTCCATGCCTCAGCATATAAATGCTTTTACCAGCAGTCACAGTGTTTTTACCCTATATTCTCTTTCCGTAACCAGTATTTCACTGTGGTTCTAGATGCTGCCACAAGGGATCCTACTCTGTTGGGTCCTTAACCTGAAAAATACTCCTGGAGCGCTGTACAATTGGCAACCCTACATACTGCCCCCCAAAGGACATGTGAAAAGATCATTTTTTTTCTCATGGATTAACAAAGAAAAAAAAAAAAAAAGAAATTACACAAATTATATCACCCATGCTACACTTCCATTTTCATACAAATTGAACTGTTATTTCTATGCATAATTATATTTTCTTGCATAGCATACAATATTTAATACAAGACAAATGAACCATTATAAAGTACATAATGTATTGAATTATTTCCTAAGTGTTAATCAACAAGATACATTAACAATTCATTAGTCCATGTAAACCCATGGATAAAATAGTGCTAATATGGCATTGTAGAATTGTTAATAGTTTTACCGCATTTTTTACAGTAATAAAATCTGCCAAAATGTGTTGTCATGCAAATAGTATCAACAGAAGACAAAAATATTATCAAAAGGCATTGAAAAAATGTGCATACTCTTGTTTTTCATAAACATATTGCAATATGATTAAAAATGGAGAAGATTCTTTATGCTTAAGAAAATTTTACTGTTTATTACCAATGCAAATACTGTGAATTTCTGAATCTTTCTTTACTTCATTTACAAGTTTGCGGATGACATGAGGGTCAACTTTGACATTTTGGACACACAGTGCCAGAACTCCTAAACTGTACTGGTAGTAGTTGCTCTGAGGAGTGTTTGTTTCTGCAGGGGAAAAAAAAAGAATTAGCAATTTTTTTACTCTAACAAGAATGAAGCAATTTATAGAAAAGTCTGTAAGATGTGGCTGGAAACAACATATAATTTAACTCAAAGCTGATTGTAAATTGTACCATGGCAGCACCCATTAACAAGCTTTATTTATACATAATCCTTACACAATCACTTTCTCCCAGCTAACCTGGTGCTCCATCCAGGGTTGGTTAATCTTTATATGTTATTTACTTTTCTCAATTTAAGATTACATAAAAGCAAGAAAATATTCTCTTGGCAATACATCCAAGTTTGAATGTAATAGGGGTGTGTTGGCATCGGGAAAGGCATCTGGCCTCATGGGGAAACCTATAAAATATTAACCCCACATAGAAGTGGGAAAAGATAAAGAGGAAAAAAATTATTAATGAATTTATTTTACATGTTTTGTTCAATTCAGATTTGCAGTGGCTGGATCATATGCTGGAAACACAATGTGTAAGAAGTCTGTAGTGAAGCACGATTCTAATTGTAAGAGCCATATGTCACTTGGTTAGGTTTTGTTAAATTCAAAGAAGTGTTTTCTTAGTTATGTTAAAAAGTATGCTTATATATTAGCACAGAGTAAATGGGAGGTTCTATCATAACCGCGACAAGCTAAATTATAAATGGACTATTCTAATTATTTCTTGACCCTTTGACTACAGACTAGTTCCAGTTTATGATCTGCCTTGCAGTTGGTAAGGCATGGAAGGCAAACAATTTCAAACTGTACGTACAGAATGGACTAAGTGAAGCCTATGTAAGTTTACCATTGAGAAATGGCACAACCTTTAAGTATAGCATGTAACTGAAGTTTAACACAAGTAAGCTAAAATAATGAAGCAAAGAAGAATCTTTTTTTGCCTTTTATTCAGCATGTGTAATAACTTTTTTCTGATTTTTTTTGTAATTTGTTCCTTTTTAAATTTTCATTAAACCTTTTAAAAGTATTGTTGTACTGAGAAATTTATTTTGCTACACCTTTGACTCGATTGCTGCTCGATTTTGGCAACCTAAACACAGATTAATAAATGGTCACAGTCCCGGAGTGTGCAAGCTCTAAGTGAGTGCAGATGCATGTGTGAGTGTTAACACTGCAATGTGAGGATGACTTAGGTTCTTGGCTGATCGTGCTTTCACATGCAAATGCGAGCAGGTCAGTCAAGTGCTTCATTCACATCTCAGAGTAGGTGGAGGACAGCACCTGCATCCAACCGGGTCTATAAAGGGAGTCTGCACGGCAGAGGAGGGGAACAAGAAAAAAAGAGAAAAGAACAAATGATAAAAGAGATGGAGGCAAGAGACTGTTCCAAGTGAAATGGAAGCAGGTGGTTGGGAAGATGGCCCGATAATAGTGCATGGCCACTTCTCAAGGCACAGAGGGCTCCTGCTGAGTGATTTGAGAGTATGGATGACAGGACTCCATGTGGGCTCCAGCCTTAAGGCTGTGCTGTGGTTGCTGATGGGAGACACAGCAAGGCTTGGCATGGTGTCCCACTGAATGCTAAAGGACTGGCAATGGGGAACTGAGCTATGTTATGGTTGACTGCACCTGTTGATGAACATCTTCTCTGGCTGCAGAAATGCTGTCTGAGGTAAGCAGGGTAGACATAAGTTTTTAGAGGCACTGAGGCTTGGGATTATTTTTTAAAGGACAAATTCTGTCTGGAATTTTAACCTCGTATTAACGGATTATTTCTTATTGTTTATTTTATTCTCCACTTCACACGTCATTTTATGACTTTCTGGACTATCTGAAGAAATCTGCACGGGACTTTAGGATACGTTTTATTTTTGTAAATATAAACATCCCACCTTATACAACCTCCTTGCTGACTATGTATGTCCTCATTTACCCAGCTCATCAAATGTATGTTATCAATTGTTCTGGGTTCAAGAGGCTCCCAGAAGCAATCAGGGAGGGTGAAGCTAATCTGGACCATCACACACGTTCCATTAAGCTAATAAGCACATTCTTGGGAAGTTAAAATTTTAGACACATTAAGGTAGACCCAAATAGTGCCACATGAAGCAATTTACCTCAAGACACCACAGCCCATAAGCTGCCGGAGAAATATTACCTTTTAAAGGCTACATTGAAGACAGGGGTGCACAGACATTAGGGATCACTGGGCAGTGTCCTAGTCATACAGGTCTATCCTGATCCAACAAGGGATTCCAGGGCTTGGCTAATAAAGAGCTACAGGGGGATGATAAAATGTCTCAAATCAGAGCTCATGGAGTCTGGAACCTTATAGCACAAAGACTCACCATTAGGAGAAAGGAGCCAGGGTTGAGACAGTTAAGAAGAGCATGTTGATAATTCTTCGGAAGTGGCAAGTGGATTAGCCAACAAAACTAACAAATAGGAGCCAAGGCGACTATGTTGATCGTTTTATTTCTATAGTTGTTCCATTTGTTACTTTGTGTTTCCTCTCTTGTGTGGTTTAGTATTGGTTCAATAACTGTTCAATTTATGTGTCTTGACTTAATCATGAAAAGACACCAGAAGAGCACAGATTAAATACACTAGGGTTACACAGTTTTATTTTGTTTTCATTCTGAAATGTAAGCAACATACTGCACTCTTCCAGTTTTCTCACAGCATAATTTTTATCATCATATGCTGTCTTACATTTTGTACTGACAAATGTGTACTTATGACTCAGGATACATCTGGGGGGGTACAACTCCTACGTCATATTTTTAATTTCCATTCAGTATTTTCAGTTGTCAATAGCATTTTAATATAATGCAGTATTTACACTGGCGAATGTGTCAGTTGCTGTTTATTCACATATTTTCTGCTTTAACACTTCCATTTTTAAAACCACTTAATTCTTGCTTCTCATAAATAAATAATATACAAAGCCGTTACTGCTGATGTGTTCCTTCTCCTGGTGCATCCTATGCTTCAGTTGCTGTAACTGTTTCCTCATGTTGGCACTATTGGCCGGTTCACATGAAGCACGAAGGGCCAAAGTATGAAGGGCCAGAAGACCAGTACTCCTCTGAGAATCAGTACCCAACACTGAACTTTGAAAGACAAAAATGAGGCATAGGAATTATTCACTTTATACAGAGTTGGTATCAGTCTATTTATTTTAACAACACATTTGCTTTTATAATTTAATTTTAGTAAGCTGATATATGAACCATTATACGCCTACTGAACTGCAAAATGTGTGATACATAAAACAGTCAAGTCCTGTAACTAATTTCAGTAATGTAGAAGATCTACATCTTTCATAAATTAATTTCTTTAATAGTCAAATTCTGTTTTATTTAGTGCCCTTTACAGGCCACATTATATGCTATTTTAGAAATACAAACTCAACTAAAAAATAAAATTGAAAAAATACAAGTTTTTTTAATATATGAAGGGTGAAATAGTTGTCTGTTTTCTCCACAGTCCAGAAGTCACCAACCCAAAGGAAGAACTCAGACTTTCGCCTGAACCCTCCTACCAGTTCACCCTGTTTTAGGTCCCATCAGCTCTTCTGTTTTTGTCTTCACATTAGGCAGAAAGACCTTCCTACTTCATACTGACTCCTAATGCAATAGCTGTAGCAAGCAATGTGTTTATGCACCACCATCGTAATCTCTTCATCAATCAAATTAATGGGGCTTTTCTCACCTGAAGCCTCAACATTTTATCTTCTCTTTTGTGTTTTGTTTACAATATAGATAAACATAAAACACAACATTCTATTAATTAAATGAAAAAGTATCATATAAGATATAAAACTGATAAAAGTATCATAAAATATTATTTTTGATACCATCTAAATAAATATATGCATTTCTTTAGCCTCCTAAAAGTGATAATAGGTACTGCAAATGAAAATATTAAATAGTGTAATACCAGAGAGAGAGAGAGAGAGAGAGAGAGAGAGAGAGAGAGAGAGAGAGAGAGAGAGAGAGAGGTTGGGATCATGTGGTTACATGAAAATATATCTCCAAACTACACTGATCACAAGGAAAAAAATCTTTAGGAACCAATTGTCAATTAAAAAGTACAAAAGTCTGACCAAAGGGCTGAACAGCCACTCTTTCATTTATTCTTTAACATATTAACTACTACATCTCCACTATTATCAAGTGGCCAAAGTGTAAACTATGTATTTCTCCCCATATTCTCCCAGACTGCACTGTTCATACAGCCCTAAAAAATAAAGAATTGTGTTTGATTTGGTTTTGCTTAGTACACAAATTGATTGACTCTCTGAAAATTAGCCCTTGCTGCTGTGACGTGGACCTGGTTGCACTGTATTTGTCCAAAACTAAAGTGCACTGCATTAAACTCCATACTATGCTGGACTAGAATTGTTTCTTCCTCAAAAAATGTATTAAAATCTAAATTACTACAGATTTCCATAGTTTGTGAATAAATGCACATGCCAAATTTTTACCTGACTGTTGGCTCTTTCATGTCCTCCTGTAGTCTAATTAGGTACTCTTGCTCAGTCTTCTGATTATGAACATCTGAAAGTCGCAAACCTATGTAAAGGCTAGGATTGGGAGCAATGCTCTTATTTCCCAAAGATCTTAGCAACTTCTTGTTGATGGAAAGAATCAGGTTTTCATTTCCACTTTCAATTCCTGAAATAATTTAAATAGATCAAAGTTAGTCATCAGTTGTTAGAAGGCTGTCAGACCTAAACATTAAAAAAGTTGAGTCTTTAAATAATAACATACAATCACTGTGGTGATTGGGCATTAGTGTTCCTTCAAGGTGCTGAAGTCCATATGAATCATTATGGTGCAGTGTAAGGTATTAAAAGGAGAGTTTTTGTAGAGTTTCTGTGTGAATGATGCTGAGATACATTTCAGCTTCCCATGTCCCTCAATGGAAATATTTGTGTTCAAAAAGCTTACTTAACTTATATAGAAACACCCTTGTAGTAGTGAATGCAATAAATGTTAAAGGCTCCAAGTACGTAATACACACATTTGTTAGGCTGGACCCCCAAACTAATAGGAGAGGCATTAACTGTCCCAAATACTTTTGGTAAGTTGTGATCACCTCCTAGATGACCTGGTGCAAGGTTCCTTTGTGCCAAAGACATGGAATATTTATAAAAAGGTATGGAAAGAATGGTCAATGGTAAGTACACAACGGCCCAGAATAAGGAAACACTGTGTACTTTGGAGATGCCTTGGTACAAGAAGAAGAAACAGCATAACAAGGGGAAAAGCTAGCAAGCTCCAGTGGAAATTTCATTTTTCATTTGCTTATATTTTTTGTCTTGGGTCTTCCCCTGGGCCTTCTCCCGGTTGGACATGCCCAGATCACCTCACCAGGGAGGCGTCCAGGAGGCATCCTGATCAGATGCCTGAGCCACCTCATCTGACTCCTCTAGATGCGGAGGAGCAGCGGCTCTACTCCTAGCCCCTCCCGGATGACTGAGCTTCTCACCCTATGTTTAAGTGAAAGCCCAGACACCCTGCGGAGGAAACTCATTTCAGCCGCTTGTATTCGTGATCTCTCCTTCGGTCACTACCCATAGTTCATGACCATAGGTGAGGGTAGGAACGTAGATCGATTGGTAAATTGAGAGCCAAGCCTTGCCTTATGGCTCAGCTCCTTTTTCACCATGACAAACTGATGCAGACCGCGCATTACTGCGGACACCACACCGATCCGCCTGTCGATCTCACGCTCCATTCTTCCCTCACTTGTGAACAAGACCCCAAGATACTTGAACTCCTCCACTTGGGGCAGTCTCCCGGCTGTCCTGGGAACGCCTTGGGTTTCTTCCGGAAGAGCTTGAAGAAGTGGCCGGGGAGAGGGCTCTCTGCTCAAGCTGCTGCCCCCGCGACCCAACCTCGGATAAGCGGAAGAGGATGGATGGATGGATGGATGGATGGATAGAAATATTTTTTGTTAAATACCACAAATAGCTTTGCAGAAAAAATGGTTATGAGAGGATGGGTCATATTCAGAGGCACTGCCGGTGACAAGAGAGTGTCAATTATAGGAGACAGCTTAATTTAATTGCCTTGAAAATAATTTGTAAAGATAAGTATGACTTTGGTGAGGTGAAGTCCATTAATCATTTACTCTGTTTTGCTGCAGTTGAGTTGCAGATAATTCTCTTTGCATCCAGAAACAAAGTTCTCCACATGACTCCTATACTCTTCCTCGTTCTCTTTATATGGGAACATTGTGCTGTCCACTTAAAACCAATGGAGTAATTATAGAAGTAGATTCTAGGTATGACATTGTGTGAGTTCACAAGTCCCTCTAAAGGATGATACAGTTGAAATAGCACTTTAGGCAAGTGACATTCATTTACAAATATGTTCAAAACAAAACAAAAATGGCAAATGTATAGAAATTTTCTTTAATAAATTCACACACAGTCCCTGCTACTCAAAACAATTGTAAAATGTGTAGTCTTTTTAGTCTTGGTCACAATATTGTCCTTCAGCTTGATTACAATCATTCTGCCTTTTTGCCATTCAGCTACTGTGCCATGGTTGCAGATTGATGCATTCACGTATCCGGAGTCACCAGGCAAACCATGGAAGTTTGGTTGTACGGTGCTGTATACATTAGTTTTCCATAAATTAAAATCTTACACAGTTTGGGTGAGACATAGAAATTGTCCATTACACAGCAGTAAAGCAAAGGGTCCACCCATGACAGCACAGAAGATGTAGCAGTGCAGTAGAGGGATCATGTGGGGTGGCAATTATCAAGTCCCTTAATAAGGATAATGCGTATGTATTGTGCAATAAACATCAACACCAGTGTTTGTCCTAAGGTGATCAATTATATTGTATATGGGTATCATGTTGTAGTGTAATTTAATAGAAAGCATATAAGAGTGTAAACATTTGTAAATTTTATGGATGCCATATAATAAAAACAATACCAGGATTTATATTACATTCTATATACTAAGGTAGATTACATTGTGCCTAAACTTTCTGCTTGGAAGGTGAGGCCTGTGGCTGAAGCTCTGGAATCTGGGCCAGCAATTCAGTTTCTGCCTGCACTCTCTTCTTCACCTTTCTGCTGCACTCTCCATTGCTTTAGACTGTTGAACACAAGTACCTAAGTTCGTCTACCTTCACCACTCTGCTCTTTGCAGTCACATCCTTCCACCACCTTCCCTCTCATTTATGCACATGTACTCAGACTTACTCCTACGGACTCTCATTTCTTTTCTCTCCAGTGAGTACCTCCACATCTCCAGGGTCACCTAAACCTGTTGTCTACTCTCACTACAGACCATAATGTCATCCACAAACATCATAGTCGGCAGAGACTCCTGTCTGTCCTCATCTGTCAACCTATCCATTACCATTGCAAACAGGAAAGATCTCTGAGCCAAATCTTGATGTAATCTTCATAGCTTCCCTCATTTCAGCCTTGCTGATCCCTGATACTTCATGATTTACTATATCCATTTCATCCAACCTACACTCTCTCTTATTTTCTATATTCATAAGTCCTTCAAAGTACTCCTTTCACCTTTTCAACATACTCTTCCCCACTTGTCAGCAAATTTCTATGGGCATCCTTTATCACCCTGATTTGCAGCACATCCTTTCCCGCTTGGTCCCTTTTTCTGGCCAAATGGTACAAGTGTTTTTCTCTTCCTTTGTGTCCAGCTTCTCTTACAGCTCAGCATACACCTTTTCCTTAGTCTTCACCACCTCTCTCTTCACCTTTTGCCACATCTCTTATTTTTCGCTACCACCTCCTCCTCTTCATGCTGTCCTGTACTTCCTCATTTCACCACCAAGTATCTTTGTTTTCCTTCCTCTGTCCAGATATCACACTAAGCACCTTCCTAGCTCTCTACCTTACTAGTTCAGATTTGGTGTTCCAATCATCTATCATGTCTTCACCACCATCCAGCATCTGTTTCACTTTTCCGAATTTCACACAAGTGTCTTCCTCTTTCAGCTTCCAACACCTGATCTTTGGTTCCATTCTCACCCTCTTCCTCTTTTTCACCTGAAAATTCATCCTGCATACCACCAATTAATGCTGTCTATGTCCACTCTCCCCTGTCACCACCTTATAGTCTCTAATATCTTTCACATCTTGCATCTCCTACATATGACACAGTCCACCAAAGTGCACCTTCCTCCACTCTTATACGTCACCCTGCACTCCTCCTTCTTTTTAAAATATGTATTCATCACCGCCATTTCCATCCTTTTAGCAAAG
Organism: Polypterus senegalus; assembly: GCF_016835505.1. Classification (NCBI taxonomy): domain Eukaryota; kingdom Metazoa; phylum Chordata; class Cladistia; order Polypteriformes; family Polypteridae; genus Polypterus; species Polypterus senegalus. The sequence goes on from NC_053164.1 coordinate 151,386,657, forward strand.
TCAACCACCTTCTGCCCTTCAGCATTTCTCTCCTTAAAGCAACATCCAGCCATCACCTATTCATCACCACTGTTCCCTTTGCCAATGTGCCCAAGATCCACCCTGATCACCACTCTTTCTTTTTTAGGTATACTGTACTCTCCGCCATTTCATCTAACTCACTCCAGAAATTTTTCTCTTCCATCTTCAATCCCACTTGCGGAGCAAATGCACTGATGACATTCAATATTACCCCTTCAATTTGAAACTTTATGCTCATCACTCTGTCAGACATTCTCTTCACCTTCAAAACACTCCTCACATAGTGTTCCTTTACAATTACCCCTGTCCCATTTCTCTACCCATCCACACCATGGTAGAACAGTTTGCACCCACCTCCAGTGCTTCTGGCCTTACTCCATTTCCACTTGGTCTCCTGCACACACAGTACACCCATCTTTCTCTGTTCTACCATACAGGCCAGCTCTCTCCCTTTACCAGTTCATTGTGCTAACTTTTAAAGTTCTGACTCTGAACTCTACACTCTTTCATCCCCTCCCATTGTCTTCAAACCCGCTTTCTACCTCTTTTTCTCCTTCACTTTCTTTGGCCAGCAGTAACAGCTTCCTTCGATACCCTGCTGGATAGCTGTATGAGTGGCAGCTGCCGATAACCTGGCCTCAACTGATCCAGTACGAACATTCTGTTTCTCATCCGTAAGTTTACCTGGGCTTGTGCCTGGCACTAACATCGAGCTGGCTTGTGTCACCCTTGCGGCTGGGGTTTTTATTGCTGTTTCATAATTTCTCAAATTAACGTCTTTGAAAATCACCTGTTGTAATCAATTTCCATTAACCAACAGAGAGATGACTTTAAGTTAACACTAGTTGGGAGCACAGAAAATAAAGCATGAAAGTGAGGACATAGCAGCTTGTACAGCACTTGCAGGTAGGTTTAGAATTAAAAATCTGTATAACTTCCAGTAAGCTAGCTAACGTTACATCAATTGCCACTACACTCACAATCACTCACTCACTCATTCTGATCTGCCATCTCCATCATCAAGACTCACTTGTTTCTTGCCTGTTGACTCTCTTGCCATCTCTGAACTTATTAATAAGTCTAATTCTTCCTCCTGTCTTCTTCATCCTGCCCCCACTTCTCTGCTTAAGACATGCTCATCCATAATTAGTATTCCTGTTGCCTCAATGGTAAATGCATATTTCATTTCAGGTTTGGTCCCTACTGCCCTCAAAACAGCTGCAGTTACACCAATCCTTAAAAAACCTGACCTGGATCCTTCCTTTCTCTCCAGTTACAGGCCTATCTCTAATCTCCCTTTTTGGCTAAGGTGATATAACACATGGTTGCTACACAACTCCATGCTTTTCATCTGGACAATATACACTCTGAGCCTTTTCAGTCTGGCTTTCATACACAGCACAGCACTGAGAAAGCTCTTCTCCATGTAGTTAATGATCTTCTCCAGTCTGCAGACTATGGTTCACTTAATATTCTCCTCCTTCTTGACTTAAGTGCAGCATTTGACACTGTTAATCATGAAATCCTCCTGTTATGTCTCTCTGCTGTAGGCAACTCCCTGGCTTAGCCCTTCAATGGCTCACATTATATTTCTCCAATAGGCAACAGTTTGTCACACTCGGCCGATATAAATCCTCCACCTCACCTGTGTCGCGTGGTGTCCCTCAGGGTTCAGTCCTTGAGCCATTACTTTTTCTACTTTCTATTTTTCCTTTGGGTCAGATTATTCACAGACATGGCCTTAACTTCTACTGTTATGCAGATGATATACAGTTATATCTTAGTACACACTCCCCTACAGATTCACCTCCCAGCACACTCAGTGACTGTATCACTGATTTTAAGCTATGGATGGAAAATAACTTTCACAAACTTAATGCCAATAAAACTGAAGTGTTACTGGTAGGTCCAAAATCCCAGCTTTCTAAGGCATCCTACTTCTCTGTTTCTGTTAATGGTACACTTGTCAAACCTGCTCCTGTTGTCAGAAATCTTGGTGTTTTGTTTGTTCTGTCATTTAACTTTGAGCTATACATTAGGTCTCTTTCCAAAATTTAATTCTATCATCTCCATAACATTGCCCACCTCCATCCATTTCTGTTCTTTAATGATGCTCAAACATGTCTCGTACAGATTACTGTAATTCCCTCTTCATTGGCTTCCCTGCAAAATCTATACAGAAGCTACAGTATATTCAGAACTCCGCAGCCACAGTCCTCACCCTCACAAAGCGTTCTGCTCACATCTCCTCTGTTCTGTCCCAGCTTCACTGGCTACAAGTTCCATCAAAGATTAAATTCAAGATTCTGCTTCTCACCTTCAAAGCACTACATAACCTTGCTCCCCCTCTACCTCACTCAGCTAATAGCTCCTTACACTCCTTGTCACTCTCTCAGGTCCTGGAGCAGTAATCTCCTTACTATCCTACGCACCAGACTGTCCACCCTGGGAGGCAGGCCCTTCAGTGCTATAGCCCCTCAACTCTGGAACTCTCTTCCTCAGTCTGTCTGAGATTGCTCCTCTTTCTGCACTTTTCAATCTCAACTGAAAATTTCCTCTTCTACAAACTTTTGTCATCTGTTTAATTTTTTTACTCTGTATGTAAAGCGACATTGGGTTTGTGAAAGGTGCTCAATAAATGTAACTTATTATTGTTATTATAATAATTACACTAAAGGTATTGATTTATCGGAGTAACAATGAAATAACAATTACTGTATATGTAAAAGTTTTAATATCGAGTGCGTAACAGATATTACAGTAGCTATCTGATGCATGGTTGAGGATTATATATTACCATCATATACAGGTAGACATCAGGACCTCTACACATTGTTAAAGGCTGCTAATGTTGGACATATTAGGTTCTCTGAATATTGTTGCTTTGAGAACATATATATTCAAATTCAACCAATACACAGGCCCGCTTTCTTCCCAGTTAGTTATTGAATAATTATAATTGTGGAAAAGCACCATGCAAACAACTCTGACATACAAAAACAGATTAACATCAATTGTTGGTTAATTTTATTATTAGCTAACATTACTGGTTTATTATTTATTGCTTATTGCTCTCTGCTGTTATTGGAAAGAAAGAAATGAAGCTTAGATAAATTTGTAAGTGTAGGTAATTAATTAATCAACATCTGAAAAAGTATAATAATAATAATAATAATAAATGTGTAGGCTAAGTATAGCTGTGCAGGTGTATAACTACTTGTATGACGTTTATGTATTACTTCTGGATGCTCAAAAAGTTATTCCATTTATTAATACTAATTGCATAAACAAAAATGTTCCTTTCAAAGATTGTCAGTATTCTTTTCTGCTGTATCTTTAGAAGTAGGTCACTTGAGAGTACAATGTTCTAATCAGTCAAGATATGTTTACTTCATTCATCTGCAACTTTCTTTTGCCCACATGCTACAAATATCCTTTTTTTAGCAATCACCACTTTAGCAATAAATAAAAGCAGAAGTGATAATAGTTATGCATGGAGATAAATCATGTTCTAAAATTTTTTTTGATGATCCTAATCATTTTACCTTTATATTAGAAATTAAGCAGTTACTTACGGCACGCTTTTCCATTTACAGAAATGAAACTGACAGCCACAGTTACAAAAAGGAAACTGAGCAGCATCTTGTCACAGTCTGCAGAAAAAAAGGACATAATTATCTGCTTACAATTACTCACTTAAATGAATCTTGACAATGTCATATTTGGTCATTCATTTTGTATTCATAACTGTAAGAGATCTGAAAAAAAACAAAAAAACATTTAATCTGGTAATTTACCTGCTTAAAGATACAGCACAGTTAAAACAAAAATGATGTTGTACTTGCATCAAGTGTTCTTATATAGAGGTGTTTAATAATTTAAATAAACTACTTTATTTCTTAATTAAGAATGTGTCACTTTATTCTCCAAAAACTGAGGTGACACCAAACAAATTTCAGTACATTACATTTTGACCAACTTTCAGCCAGTGTGGGAAAAATGAGCAAAACATTTGACGTTCATACCTCAAGTTTCTATTCAATTTGACTTTATGACTTAGTAAACTGCGAAGATTTTAGAGTCATCATTTTTTATAAACTTTTTATTAAACAGACATGCAAATACAAATTAGAGCAACTCAGACATGACCATGAAAACATTAATACATTTAAAAACACTCACCAAATGGTAAGCATTGCCCTCTCTCCATCCCACAGAACAGCATTGCAGAAATTAATCCCAAAGGAGAGAAGGCACACTGTGATCAGTGGTCCATGGTGCTGTGCAAGTTTTGAATATATAATCGTACTCTGTGAGGTGCAGGCTCCAATCGGGTGCGGGTGCTTGGTTGCTCACGCACACATGTGCGGAGGCTGGCGGATCAGTCAGGTGCTTCATGCATACCTTGGAGGTAACACTGTATCACACCTGCACCCATTCATACAAACTAGATATAAAGGAACAGGCACAGCAGATTAGGAAGGACTGAGAAAGAGACAGATGGAGAGATCAGAGGTTGAAAACAAAATGAAAAGAAAGGGTAGGATCACGAAGAAGGAAAGAGGCAGGCATCTAGGAGGAAAGCCCCTTGGAGCAGTGTAGGGAAAACGTTTGGGGGCTGAAGAGGTCTACTCGGTTGAGGATTATAGGGGTAGCTGGAGTGACCCAATACCTGCTCTCATGTAAGGCCAAGGAGTGGCGCGAGAGTGGGAGGTATGAAGCTCAAGTATGGTGCCTTGCTGGGAGCCTGTGGAACAGCAAGGACCCAAGCCTATGAGGAAAGATTGGCTGTGCCTCTGTGGAAGATGTTTACTTTTTCTGCAGGGTCCCATTTGGGGCAATGCAGTAAGTAGAAAAGTCGTTCGTCTTACAAAGGATGCACCAGGGACTGAGGTTTCTTTAGAACTGTATCTTGCCTAGTGATTTTAACCTTGTTTTATCAGATTATTTTTTTACCTCCACATTCACTGGTTTTTATGGACTATTCATTTATTTATTGAAGAATGGGATGCACTGCACTAATTGTACGGTCATGTTGAATTTTTGATTTATTTTAATAAAAGCTCTTGTTACTTATGCATCCAATATTTGCTTTAAGTGTGTGTCCTCATTTGCTCAGCTCATCTTGATTCATGATTTTCAACAGTTTGGGTTCAAGATGCTCCCAAAAACAACTAGGAACTGACCCAGTCCATCACATACACCACCACACACAACAAAAATCCATGTGGAATTCAAGTCAGAGCTTCCATCCAAGCAACACCAAACAAGTTCATTCTACCATCATATAGCTATATAAGGTTGTAGAAACATGATTTTCAGAAATTAAAGGAATAAAAGGGGGATGGACTTTATAGAGTTTCTGCCTAAATCTCGTTTAGAAATTTTCACATGCATTAAAACAATAGCCCTGAGGACTGGTGCATTGTATGTTCTACGTACAGGAGATGTGCAACTCTCTTAACCCATACTCTGCTTGTAAGCAGACAGGAACTCATGAGTAGAATCTTACATAATTATAATGAAGGGAAATTAAATGAAAATAGCAACCACAACAACTATTTCAAATTTAGAGTAAAGATACAACATTAAAGAGCAGTTATGAATTAATTGCTTAATTCTAATTGTTCTAATTCTATTTGAAAGATACCATATGTAACTTATATTACAGGCTGAACTGGTGTGAATGATCTTGAGAACTGGAAGTATTAGACTGTCCAGTATACAGTAGATATAGTAGCATGCAATGTTAGCACGTATACCATGAGCAAAATGAGAAAGAACACTTTAAAAACTTGCACATCAGGTAAAATGTATTGTAGTGTCTCTGTGAGGAGTAGTTGAGAGAGGGAAACAGCTTCTCACCCTTGAGTTTATAGCAAGGAATATTGCATGCTAATGACATAAAGCCAAACCACATAGAAATATTGAAATTCCCTGAAAAATACAATTTAGGGATTGATACCTAGAACACAGAACGCACCAATCCTCATGGCTATAGTTTTAATGCATGTGAAAATTTCTAAACTAGATTTAGGCAGAAACTCTATAAAGTCTGTCCCCCTTTTATTACCCACCCCAAAAGTCATCTCAAGCAAACTTATTATGAGTGGCTCTTAAGCTCTCATTAGGCACTTACATACATAATTATGCAAAGAGCGAAATACTCCTTCAACAAACACTCAAGACAGTGGATGAATTCAAGAGGTTTAATTAGTGCTGCTGACTTATAATCACCAATAACATTTGAAAAATTTCTGAAGTTTTTTTTTTTTTTTTTTAATGCAACTCCTACATGTGTTATTTTATTCTTGTCAAACTGACCGTGCTTCACACTTAATGAAACAGCACCGAGTAAATCAATGTCTATTAATAGCGCTTTATTGTCTCTTCTGTTGTTTCTTGACAATGGTCTTCATCCATACACACTAGCAGAGTCGCCATTCAACCCCTTTTCAATGCGCAATCATCCTGTATTGGAACATAAAATACAGAGTAGCGTACTGAAATCGGTAAAGAACATGATTTGACCTGTATTTTCATTCACTTCTTTTAATATATACACTAGCTCTTCAAAGTATAGAGAATAAGAACAAATAGAAGTGGCATGACTGAGTCTCAACTTAGTGCTGTGCTAATGATGCTGACAAACAAGCACTGTAAACCGAGTGAAATAGCACATCAGTGTCATTATTGCCATTAAGCTGCATTCACATATTGACATTTAAAAAAACAAAAAAAAGTTACATTGTGCAGAATAGCGTAACATCCAGAATAAGACAATACACACAATGCAAATTAGCTGTTGAAACGTAAGAGGCTGTCAAGGTATAGATTTAAATGCGAGAAGGAATTATCAGTGGGTTATCCCTGTCCCTGGTGAAAAATACATTTGCCATGGAGCTTTATTGGTCACCCATGGAGGAACATCTTACCTGAAACAGCACAGTGCAGGTGCTATACATACAGTATCTAAGCAGCTAAACAGCATAAATGACCCTATCAATTGAAATTTAAAAGTTTTTTCAGTCTATTCTTTGCTGTTTAAAAGCATAACCTATACATATTTAATTGAGAATCTAATTAATAACTTCTCTTCTTCAGGCAACAGTTGTGGAGTTGACCTGTGTGTATCACACAGTTAAGCACAACATGAGCTCTAACAGTACTGACAATTTTGATTAAAAAGTGTAATTGTTTGAATAACCCAGATTAAAAATTTTAATCAAATAGCAGCCCTAGTTTTAATACAAGTTGTGTGATACTGTAATAAAACAAATGTCTGCCAGACTCTTGCCAGTATACATTCTTAAACATACTTTACATTTCTCTATTGTAAAAGAAAATCTTGAGACGACATGAGACTATTGCCAAGAGATTTTTTGAGTCCCAGAAGACAAGACTATTGCCAGGAGATTTTTTCAAGTCCCGCCATCCTCTCAACCATTTACGGTTAACGGCCCACACCCACAGTCCTCTCACCTCTCATTTATGTGAATGATTTTGTCAGACACTATTCCAGCGCTCTCAGCTCTTACAATTTTTACGTTGTCCTCACTTTAAGTTCCCAATAAAAGAAGAATTATTATGTCCAAATCTTATTGAAGAATTTCATCCCGAAGTGTAATCAAAAGAAGAAATAAGTTACACAGCCAATCCTAGCACCAAGAAACGAAGTAAAACGAATTAACGCGAAAATCGTTGATCAGTTACACAGCACATTGGTTAAATGAGTATCAATAGACTATGCTGAAACAGTTGGTGGTGATTGTGCAGAAGATTAAAACATCAACTTACAATATCCCATAGAATATCTACAACCATTAACACCATCCAGTCTTCCACCACCTGAATTACTATTGATAGAAGGCAGTACAGTAATGTTATTGCGTAATTTATGTATGAGTGATAAGCTAGGCAATAGGACAAGATTAGTTGTATTCAAAATTGGTTGAACAATTTGGACATATAAAATTTTAACAGGCAACAAGAAAGGTAATGTAGTACATCTTCATGTAATGTTAACATTATACACCAAAGGAGATCTTGATATGCCATTCATATTAAAATGTTAACAGTTTTCCGTTAGAATAGCTTTTGCTATGACAATTAACAAACCACAGGGACAAACATTCAGAAAAGTCGGTTTATTTATTAGAGAGAAAGAAACGATATTCACCCATGGGCAGTTATATGTTGTCAAGATGTAATTCTAAACGCGGTATCAAAATTCAATGCAATATTGACAAAAAGTTAATTCCAAATAATGTTTTTAATGAAGTTTTACAGTAAAAGTGTAACTTTAAAAAGTATTTGCGTGTTAATTTCAAAGCCAAACAGAATGGAAACTTATAATTGAACGAATACCTCTAACGCAACTCGAAACAATTTTATTTCAATTTATTACATTTTACTATTTTTACTATGGTTAATTACTCACTATAATGTAAAATATTTAGGTCTATTAAGCATATGTAACAATTCCCATGAAAATAACAATCTGTTTAAATTGCACATCCGCTTCCCTATATGCGAGTGGCAGAGCCATGAAGTGGCTAGCACGTAGCGCCCGCTTGGGGGTTGGTGAGCGAAGCGAGCAGGGGGCAGAGCCCCCTAGTGTAATACAAAATAATCTGTCATCACTACCCCGTTAAACTGTTTAGATTATAGTTACAAAACTTATCTTACCCTTCCTTAGGGGAAGGACATCCTGCCGCTTCATATACCTGTACATAAGACTAGGCATCAATTTTATTTCAATAACAATACAAAACTAAAAACATTTGCAAAACTGCAATATGAACAACTAAAACTTAAAACAGTGTATATCCTGATAGAAAAAAAAAAAAAATATTGCAGGTTATGCAAGGGCAAATAAAGAGCAGATGGAAACATATCTGCCACCTGCTTCTCCTGCTTTCTTCAAATTGGAGTCTTAATAACAATGTAAGGCAATACTTAATCTAACCACTAGAGGCCCCCAAGAAAGAATTTAAATGGAGGGCAGAATGCTCACTGCCCAGCAACTGTAAGATGTTACGCTAATGCAAACTCCACATTCAACCATGTAAAATATAATAACATTCATTGATCTGTGTCCCCAGATGCCAGATAACAACCCCAGAGACAGGTCTCAGGAAAAAATTGCATGCATCATCTTTGACAATATTCACCTCCCTCACCTTCCGGTCATCATTGGAAAATATTTTTGTAACAAGTCCATTAGGCTAGTTGTACCTCTTAACCTGGTTGTCCTTCATATTTACTGCATTCCTTCAGATTTGTTTTTTCATGACTCTGTTTGTGAAGACACTGAAGGCTATAGACGCATTCCTGTCTCCACCATTACCAAAACGTATTGGCTAAGTTCTGCACTTGATGCCATTAGTGATTACAAAAATCTCCATCATTAAACTACGCTGGGAGTGCAGAAGGTACTCCAACTTTCTGAGTGAGCAGCACACGGATGTGGACAAATTTGTTGGTATCCCTCCACAAAAAAGTAACAATTGTTTCTAAAAGAACTTGAAATTGACAAAATTAACTGGAACCCATCATTGTTTATTACATATTTACCAAAAATCAAACTTTGCTTTAGGGTTTTTATTCAACGAATAGTTCAAATAATAACAAACGAAAATGGACAAAAATGAAATGGGACTATTATCGCAATATTTTATTGTACAACTTTAAGAGGCAATAACTGCAAACAAGAGATTCATGTGGCTCTCAGTAAGATTGCTGCACCTGTCAACATGTAGTTTAGCCCACTCTTCCTGAGCAAACTGCTCCAGGTTTGAAGGGTGCCATCTGCACACTGCACATTTCAGTTTTTTCCATAGATGTTAGATAGGATTCAGATCAGGGCTCATCGAAGGCCACTTCAGAATACCAATGTTTTGTTCTTAGAGATCCTTGGGTTCTTTTTGCTGTGTGTTTTAGGTAATTATCGTGTGGGAAGGTCCATAACCTGCAACTGAGACGGAGCTTCCTGACACTGGCCAGTATGTTTCACTCCAGAATGTCTTGATAGTCTTGAGATGTTAGTGTTCCCTACAAAGATTCAAGGTCAGACAGAGCAAAGCAGCCCCAAAATATAACCAAGCCTCCACCATGTTTCACAGTAGTTATTCTTTTCTTTGAAAGCCTATTTCTTTCGTCTATGGACATAGAGCCTATGTGATTTGCCAAGAAGTTCCAGTTTTGCCTCGTCTGTCCAAAGGACATTCTCCCAGAAGTACTGTGGCCTGTCAAATATTCATTTTATAAAATTCCAGTCTGGCTTTTTAATGTAGAGTCCTCCTGAATCTCAGATCTCTTTCTTTCGAGTTGACAAAGATGAAAGTGATCTGTGAAGCCTGAGAATTGTCAGTTCTTTAAGATGTTCAAGAGAGTTGCTCCACTTCCACCATTCTTTGTGCTTCTTACTGGGAAGTAGTCCATGCCATTCACATGCACTGTAGGTAAGTTCTCTCAAATTAACATGTCTTGTATGCATAAAGGAGCAGCAAATCCAAAGGGATCAAACAGGCTGCTGATTGTAGATAACACACCACACCACACGAAGGACTCCTCACAGGCAGCTGCTTGAAAAGTTAATGTGTCTTTTGTTAAATCCCATTGAAGGCCTAGACTGCACTGCATGGAAGGCAGGTCTTGGCCAAAGTCAAGGTCACAGAGATTACTGGCTAGGTTTTGTCCTAGAAAGGCTTGCATCACTTCAGTGGTGTAGGATGTAATCTTAGTGGTCTTAGATTGGATTGAGCCAACATATTTTGAGTTCTTTTAAGTACATCAATGGCCCCAGAAACACAGGAAAATTATTATTTCAGGCCATCAATGCAGAAAAGCCTTTCTACCATGTTTCCCCGAAAATAAGACCTACTCTGAAAATAAGCCCTAGCATGATTTTCAGGCTGCTCTGTAATATAAGCCCTACCCCAAAAATATGCCCTAGTCAAGATCGTCAGCTGAAAAGTAAGGCGGCTAAGGCTGGGTTGATACTTCATGCGATGTGACACATGTGCCCAAAACATCCATTAAATTTTGAGGACACCTTGCCACAATATCTCTGAAAAGGATGTTTAATGATTACATCCATCAATTCGAAGATGTGCCCATTCTAGCAAGCATCAGGCGCAAGACAGAAACAAAATCCCTGGACGGGAAATCAGCTCATCGCAAGGTGAACACAAGCACACACATACACTGCCGTCATTGTAGCTTCACCAGATCCCCAAACATTCATGTCTTTGGATGGAAAACAGCACACCAGGAAAACATGCAAACTCCAGGCAGGGATCACAAGGGACGCGACTTCCTGTGAGACAGCAGCACTACCCCTCTGCCACCCTATATGTGTAATTATTAACAGTATTAATTATTTAAACAAATTAAACGATTTATCTGTAAAATGTAACATACGTATTTTAATGCATTTCATCATGAAAGTGATAAAGTATAAATCTAAGAATTATAATTATATCAGGTCAGGAGGAAGCCCCAGAGATTAACAACTGGGTCAGTTTTAAGATGACGTTTACGACAGTCTACTTTAATGATAAAGTAAAACTAAGAGGTTAAAGTGGACATTTTGAGTTTAAAGCCGAAATTTTTACTTTAATCACAAAATAGACATTTTCATTATGTCCTTAATTTTTCTTTCTCTATGACTCAAAAATGCCACCGTACATTCTATTCTATTGCTATTGTGAAGGTGCAAAAATAAAAAAATAAAAAAAGGCACAGAAGATGGTATGTGCGACTTTTAAAATATATTGTGTAATTACTTTGGGGAATATGCGACGCTTGAATATAAAAACAACATGAATACATTTGTATGCCGAACCATTCATCAAACATCGAAGTACATACTGTACATCGATCCTGAAGGATCCTAAAAGCGGTTGGAGTAGCAAGAAATTCAGGGATTGAATGTGGAGAGTTATGATGATATTCCAGAAGAAGACAACATGACTGTATTTGGATAAATGTATATTGTTGTACTTGAATAAATATAATGTATCCTTGAAAATTTATGTATTCATTATGTGGAGGGTAGACTTGTCTTCAACAGAAGGTGATAGCCTGTTGTCATCATCTGAATGACTGAAGATTAGTAAATGTGACAGAAGTAGGTTTGAACTTCTCACTTCAGAGCTTCTCTGTCACGCAGAAAGCAGGAAGGTTTGAAGTAGCTTGGACATCCATTCTCAAGGGCGTTGGTTTTGTAAATTCCCAAAGAGGGCTTATGGGTGCCCTCAAACAGACATCACAGACAATGGCCCTCCCGAGATCCAAAAGTTCACCATAGGGTGCATTATTTTGTCCACTGCACTGGCTTCTTACTTTGTGTGCACATATACAGTAATGTCTCTGCCAAGCAACAGGATAATCTCAGCACAGGGATGAAAAGGTGGAATGCTTTTAGTAATAACTCTGGGATGAGGATGGTTGTGAGTATCTTCAGGTATAAGAATTTTTATGCCCGTTGTTGGTATCACATTGCACTCAAAAAGGGTTGGCAGTGTTAGTTAAATCTCTCCATTACTTGATTGCACCAAGAGTCCACTGCTTTGATTTAGAGACATTTTTGTAATCCCAGCACATGTCTTTAGCGTGAAAGATAAGGTGTCATTCTTCTTGTCGGATATGTCAAAAACATGCAGAACTTGCCAATGATACATTGCTCTGATCATCTAGCATTGAGTACATTTTCACTTTCTTCTCAGGGTGCATCTTAGGCTATATATTTACTAAGCATATTTTGGAACAGGACTAACCTTGGATATTCTTCCCACCAACCTCTGTACATATAGAAGTAGCCACTGTTTGAGCATGTTCAATTTTCTCTCAACCATGCTCTTTGGCAGAGAATTTAGGCTCTCTTGTAATCCAGGGTGCTGGACCTGCATGGAGAGCTGAAATGTGCCCGTCAGTGTAACATTCTGAACAGTGGATGATAGCTTTACAGTCTTTTAGCAAAGTGGTTTCATCTGAAACAAATACTGTGCTCCTTAAGGGAGTTCTTGCATTCTTCAAAATTGCCTTTTTTAATCTTTGTACTTCTTGAGAGCATGGAGCTCATTATAATGGACACTTTTTGGTTGGATCCTCTAGAGATTTTTCAGTGGAGTCAGGTTGAGAAAATGTCACCAACAGTTGTTTTATTAACTGATATAGAATTATGTTTCCATGGTTTAGAAAAGGACATTTCACTCCAGAATGACCCTGCGCTAGAGGCTAGGAGAGCAAAGCTGGGGTCGTTTCCCATCTCTTCATAGCAACACACAATATTTTAAAAGAATGAGAATGGAGGACATTGTATATGATTCTTCTCTTTTGTACCATAAGCCCAGTGAAATCAATTTCTCATGAAAATTGTGGGTGGGCTTCTCCAAAATAGGATTTATTCCCTTGGCTGTATTAATAAAGCCAAGTTCAGGCTTCTGGGGGGCTGTAACGTTTTTTTCAGGCCAGATAGTTGTGATGGACATGAACTGCTCTGCTGCTTTGAGCATGCTGCAGTGACTCACCATCCAACCACTTAATAAGCCTGTCTAGTTCTTCACTTGGTTTGAGTTTCAGTCCTTTTGTGGCATTGTGAAAACTAGATTTACAGGAGAGGTAATTTACTGACTGATTGCCATACATTTTAAGTCCTCCATTTAAAAGATCATGATATGCCAAATATGCTGCAAGGTCAGATATATCTGAAGATCTGCTAAAACAGATGGGCAGGCCTGGTTTGCTTTAGATGCCAATGTATTGAATTGTGAGTGTACATTGGAGTGTACAGTCCTTAGCTTGAAGCCCTTGTTTTGATGGTGCTTTGGCAAGACATTCTGAGAGTTCAACAGCTTTTCCTTGTCATTAAACGGCATCACCAAAGTCTTGCCATATAGGTGGAGGAGGATAAGTGATTGTTACTTCTTCAGTACTGTGTTAAAGTTCTGTACCATTTTCATGAACAGCAAAAAGAAATTGGATATATTCTCTGGTTCAATAAATTGATTGTTGTGGTGACAGGAGGTTCTCAGTGTCATTGATGTGTTTGTCTCCATTAACATGTGCTTCTTCAAGAATCTGTGCCTCTACTAATACAACCTCAACCTCTTGGTATCTTACACATTGGTGTTAACAGTATGAGACTGAATTGGATGAAAAACTTATATTTAAATTAAATAGATGGTTTGCACCTCCACTGAAAAAATACTAATATGAATTTTTACTTTATACATCTAATTTAAGTTAATTTAACTTAAAATGATGGTGTCTGTTGGTATTGGGCAGCTGTTTGCAGCTATATTGACATAAACCTCTTGATTGTCACATTGACACAATTGCCATTAAAGTAAAGCCATTTTGTTATTATTCACCTGCTAAGTTAAACTTTTGCCACTTACAAATATGTAATATTTGATCATTTTCCTCAATAAATAAATGACCAAGTATAATATTTTTGTATCATTTGTTTAACTGGTTTCTCTTTATCTACTTTTAGGACTTGAGTGAAAATCTGATAATGTTTGATATTTATGCAGAAATATAGAAAATTCTACAGGGTTCACAAAGGGTTCAAGCACCACTGTATTAAATTCAACAGAATTAAAAAAGTGTTTTGCTCCCGATTTTCTTTTGATTCAATGTCTGGTGCATCACATTGCAGTTTCCTACAGTAGTCAGCAAGCATTGACGGATTCCAGTTACCTTGGTATCGTTTCTCCATCGTAGCAATGTCCTGGTGAAACCTTTCACTGTGTTCGTCACTGACAGCACCGAGATTTGCGGGGAAGAAGTACGAGTGGAGGAAATGAATCTTGAGTGACATGTTGCAGTTCATTGTCTTGTATGCTTTGAGAAGTTTGTCTACCAGCTGAATGTAGTTTGAGGCTCTGTAATTGCTCAGAAAATTGTCAACAACGTCTTTGAAGGCTTTCCAGGCATTTTTTTCCGGCCCAACTAACAGATCTTCAAACCGCTTGTCACTCGTAACATGTCAGATCTGGAGGCCAACAAAAATGCCCTCTTTGATCTTGGCATCAGTTATTCTTGGGAACATCTGTCTTAAATAACGAAAACCTTCGCCTACCTTGTTCAGTGCTTTCATGAAATTCTTAATGAGTCCCAGGTTTACATGAAGAGGAGGCAAAAATATCTTTGCTGGGTCGACAAGCGATTCATGTGCCACATTTTTCTGTCCTGGAACTAACTTTTTACGGAGTGGTCAGTTCTGTCGAGAATAGTGTGACTATTTGGCACGGCTATCCCATTCACAGATGAAACAACAGTACTTTGTATAGCTGAGCTGCAGTCCTAGTAACAGAGCAACAATTTTAAGATCTCCACAGATATTCCAGTTTTACCTGCTATATTGGACGTGCCTCAGCAACAGTTCCATATTCTCATATTTCTTTCATGTGTGCTGCATAGCCAACAGGCACTGAAGGATAAACGTTGCCATTGTGTAGCAGAACATCTTTCCAGCTTAACATTGACCAGAGAGATGCCACTCTTCCGGGTTGTGATCACAACCCAAGGCCAAGAACAATCCTTCAATGTCACAACAGAAATACAGACTGTCAACTTGTGCAAATAATTTGGTTATATCATGATGTCAGCCTCAAAACACAGAAATTTTCGTACCTGGTGACAGCAAACACCATTCCTGCCGTCTCGAACCTAGCAGCTCGGCTTTTGCTTTTGACAGACCCAAATCTCTGGCCAAATCGTTCAATTCGTACAGTGTTATCAGATGTGGATCGCCTGATGAGCACCGTTCAAAATTCGAGTCAATGTCACGGTCAGTACCCTGCGTTGCAGTTTCTTCATCTGGTTCGTCTAAGGTCTAGTCCTCTCTGGTGGTTTTGGAATTGGTAGCCTATCACCATGTGGCACGGGTCTCATTGCTGAAGGCAGATTTGGCAGAGAAACCAGAAACATTATTCAAACAGAAGTAACAGTCCGTCGCATGGTCTTTCTGTTCTCGCCATATCATCTGAACAGGAAACAGCATCGTCTTTCAAGTGCCTCGGAGCCAGGCTCTCAGACTGACAGCACATGTCAGCAAATGTGTGGCGCCCATTACTTGTCTTGATCACCAATTTTGCAACCAAAATACAGATGATAAGCTTTCTTCACAAGAGCAGTCAACAAACGTCTCTAAGGTACAAAGTGTACTGTATATTCGCCACAGATATAGCAGAATGTATCACGGCTGTTACGACATTGACGAGACATATCACCCGACACCAAAACGTCTATAGCATCAAGCTTACTTACTGTTATATTGCTACAGATACTATACTTTACTATACTAATACTATACATACACACTGACTATCTATATAAACCAAATGAGCAGGATCGGTGTATGCAAGCCACCTTTATAGCATGCCGAGACAGCGTCAAGCTCGTTCAGACCTGCCCAGGATGTCAACTTCCACAGAACAGCTTCCAACATGCCCAGGCTGCACAAACCGTTGTTAAGTCACTTAAGGGAGCAAAAATGTTTGGGTACAAATATAAGAAAAAAATCATGACAAAACTGAAACGGTACGTGATGGGTAAGTTTTGATGTGATATTCGTGATCAGCACCCAACACCCAACAGTGTTCAAGAAGCAAAATCTTTGCTGTGTAGTGTCAAGTTTTATGTGCATGACTATCATATATTTACATATAGTATGAAACTCTGCATAAAGAACTGACCTATTTTTACAGTGCACAGTTTTAATAAAACTTGTATGTCTAAATTGGCCCTAGTGCGTGCTTGGTGTGTGGGTGTGTTTGTGTGTGTCCTGCGGTGGGATGGCACCCTTCCCAGGATTGGTCCCTGCCTTGTGCCCTGTGTTGGCTGGGACTGGCTCCAGCAGACCCCCCGTGACCCTGTAGTTAGGATTCAGCGGATTGGAAAATGGATGGATGGATGGATGGATGTATGTTATATTGTTTGTGATTATAGAATGCATGTGTTATTTATAATGGGTCATTTTAAGTAGTTAAATATGAACATATTCAGTTATTAAAACTAGCTGTGCTCCAGTCTAAGATGGGTTAAAATTAAAGTAATCAACGTAGACCTCAGAGTCAATGTCCGCAGTGTACTATACAATGAATATGTCTCTGTTAAATGCCATTTGGTATTGGACTCGTAAAGGCAGTGTTAATGTTTGTGACGCTCCATCTATTGGAATCACAGGGACATTGCAACTGGAAAGACACACAGACACTTAGCCTTTTATTAAGGTGGATTCCCATGTTCCTTACGTTTGAGTAAACCAAAGCATGTTGTGGCTACATAACAAGAAAGTTGGTCTAACTTAAGTTTATGTGTAAAATTGCTACAAAAATGTCATACATATTAATTATGCTTACATGGAACCTGTTAAAATAACTAGATAATGTAATTCCAACATTTTCTTTTTACAGTATAGATATCTTTTTACAGTATAGATATTTTTAAATGTACTGTATGTGCATTTTGATGAAGAGTTGCTTGCACAGACTGACTTTTGGATTAGTCAATGTAGGCAACTTAAAATGAACAAACAACTTAATTTTATAAATTTAATACTAATAAAAGTACTTCCTAAATTCACTCACCTTCTGTAGGAGACAATGGAAATTACAGTTACTTGCAGGACTTATTCATCTGACACAAAATTTCAAATTGTGTAAAGATTTGTTTAGTTTAGCAAAAGAAAGAACGGGAATGGAAATATGTGCATATTGTTTTCTGATATGTGGTGCAACAATCAGTTCTTCATAACTACTTTTCACTATTGTGCAAGATGCTTTTTTGTAATTATTTGTACTCGTTTGTATGTTTGTTATATTTCTTCTTGCCATTGCATAAGCAGTGTGTGTTTTTGGGCCATCAGGAGACAGAAGTGGTAACCACTAACTTCCAGTTAATCATTCTATAATACTTGTAATGCGTGAATCACTGTCTTGCACCCCAAGACACAAGGCTGAGTCTCAGTACTTTAGCAAAAACAAATTTATTCAAATGAAACAGGAACAGCATGTTTATTTATTGTAGCGGGATCTACTACTCCTATACACAGACAGCAGTCAGGCACGGTCATGGACAGGTTAGTGGCCAAGTAATACTGTTCCCTGCACTTATAATGTTCCTTGCATCACCCATCGACAACAGGCGCTTATGGCTTGACCGCAATCTTTTCGGAGTTGCTTTGGCAGCGAGCCACTGCAGCACTGTGAGCCTGTGGTTGCTCCAGCAACAGATAAACAGTCTTCCACAGACTCGGTGATCATGCTTTGGGATGCTCTTCACCGTGTTGTCCCATTGGGGGGTGCCCCAAAAGAGTTTAGAAACCTCACATAATAATAGTTACATCTCATTAATGAGTAAGTGTAAAATGTCGAGCATAATGGGGTATGCCTTTTTCTAATGATGTTTTATATATCCAACCTTATGTGCTTCCTGTGAAGTTTTACTCAATTTTCTTATGCAAGAAACTGATTTTCATGAAACTAAAAGAAAACACAAAAGTCTACATCAAATAAAACATTTTTTTTTGCATTTCATTTTCTTTTTCAATATTTGTTGCAAGTTCATTTTTAACTTTATTCCCTCTTTTGAGTCAATTTCTAATTGACACAGCCAGTACCAATTACTTTCCTGCATTGTATTTTCTGTTGCCTTGTCTGATTGTATTTTTGAAGATGACCTCTAAATGACCAGAATGTACAGTTGTTATAGGCACAGAAATTGAGGGTGGTGGCTCATCTCAATGGTATAAGAAGAACCAGAATATAATAGACTATAATTTTATATTAGTCATTTGGGTGTAAACCAACGAACCTACCAGAGTAAAATGTATATGCTGATTGACACTGTATGCAAATTCAACAGTTTATAAAATGAGCCTGTATTCTTTGTTTCTCTGGTCATTCTGACCATGCTGTTTTTAATGAATGTTCCCTCTAAGGCAGTTTGCCAAGGAGGAATTAAAAGATAAAATGAACAGCTTTTCTTCTGCCCGATTACTGATTTTGTCCTACTAGAGGATGTTTCATTCTATTAAGATGTTAAATTTCTACCACAATAGTGAAGACATTGATGCAAAAGTAAAGTTTTGTTAGGTTCACACTAGTGTAGGATGTAAAGAAGAAATTCAACACAAGTAAATGATATAAATCAGAGAAATATACTATATACTCTCTTTATATACATATATATCTATATCTCTCTCTATATCTATCTATATCTCTAACATATGTTTATATATATATATATATATATATATATTTACATATATACAAATATAGACATATATACACACATATCTCTCTCTCTCTATATATAGATAGATAGATAGATAGATAGATAGATAGATAGATAGATAGATAGATAGATAGATATACACACACATATACATATACATACACATATCACGTAGTATACGTGTACCAAATATCAGGTCAATAGGTGAAACGGTTTGCGAGCTACAGGTGACTTAAAATCCTGGACAGACAAACGAAAAACCACGGTAGCATATTATATAAGATCATGCGATCGACAACACTGATTTATGTCTCTGTATGTCCCATTCGCGTTTAAAATGTTTTATAGAAGGCAGGAAAATACTTACGTGACTGCTTTCCAGCCGTGAATTAGAAACTTAGTGGGATCTTGTGACAGGATGCGACACCCCATAAATCTGCAAAGCTTTGCTTTTTTTTTTGCTAGATTTGACCTGGAACTTTACCCTTTATCTCCTGCCTGATGCCTAAAACCAGGTCTGCGCAAGCGGTTTTTAAAGTTATATATTTACTAAAAAGCAAATTTCAATGCTTGTAAAACTAAACTGTTGTAAACTTCAGCCTCGTCAGTACACGTGCGGCAGCCTGTATTTCCTCACGCACAACGATGTCATGATGTCTGCGTGTTCCAATTGTATTACATGTTACAGCCGCTTTACCGGGATTCTCAGTGATTGACGGCGGACAGTAAACGTTTTTGTAAAATGTTACCGAAAAATTGCCACTTGTTAGTTTTATTTTCAGTCGCTGTGGCGTGTTTTCTATACGTTTTGTTACCTTTAAATTCATCAAAGAGAGCTCATTCATACAGGAAAACGGAAAATAAGATTTGGTAAAATATCAATGATAGGAATAATTAGTAAGTATTTCATTACTGGACACCCAAGAACTCTGTACAATGGCAATTAAAAGACAAATCGTCAAAAAAACTGTAGTAATCCAGTTTCCCCATATGTGACCCCTTGCTCTTAAACATTTATGTAGGTGGTGGCACGTGAAGAAAAACTTGGTTGGGGCACAGCTTTTGGGGTCACAAACTGAAGCAGCACTTATCTATTACATAGTGCCTTTCAATTCTATTTATTATATACTGCCTTTCATATCTATCTGTCTGTCTCTTTGGTCATTCCACATGCTCTGGTGATCCTCACCATAGCGTCAATGCACATCTTGGCCTGTCCAGTAATAATTCTTTTATAAGTTCTTTGCATTTATATAGCGCTTTTCTCACTACTCAAAGCACTCAGCAATTGCAGGTTAAGGGCCTTGCTCAAGGGCCCAACAGAGCAGAGTCCCTTTTGGCATTTACCACACCCAAAGGACAAATTCAGTCTAAAATGTATTATACCCTTGCTGCTCAATCTGATTTCAGCTTTTCCATTTCTACTGTGCTCTAAAACTTCAGTCCATGACATCCACAGTCCCCGTATTCTTCCCATAACTTTCCATATGCATGTGGAAAAGGACAGGTGCACCTGACACCCAACCTCTGCCACTTGCCTAGTTCCTCAATCTGCCAAAACCCACACCATAATGTCTGCACCCCCACCTACATAATCTTCTAATAACATGGACATCTGTCTGTCGAATAACACATTGATAGCATATGTCCAATCCAAATCTTATTCCGTCTCTGCTAATGGATAGCCCAGACCTTGGCTATTTCAACTGTATTCCATAAATTCACATTATACAAATCACTAGACCTCTTATTTTTCCCAGGTCTTGCATCCCAGTTTATCATTTACCACATCCAAAGAGTCATTCCCACCCCAATTTTATTCTACACTTGATGCCAGTCTACCCAGTCCTATTCAAGTTTGCCAGACTTGCTTCACTTTGGCACACATCTACATTGTAAGATCCACAGACCCCGACATTTTTAAATATAACTCGCCCCCAACCTGTCTTGTACTACACCCACAGGACAAGTTCAACCTAAATTGTATTCTGCCATTACGATCAGGATACGCAGACTTCCCTGAACGTAAATTTTGCCCTCCTTTCATTCAGGCCAAAAAAATTTACAATTACTTTCTGATTAAACTGAGTTATTTCACTAAGCCTATCCAAAAATTAGCTATATACTATTGTCTAGAGCAGTGTTTCCCAACCTTTTTTTCCATAGTGGCACACGTTTTGTAACCAAATTCATCCCAAGGCACACCACTATTCTACTAACCAAAACATGGATATATCTCATCTATTATTCTAGACAGAATGTGTTGATTTTTGTCACTTCTATGTTGTGCCTTCTAACGGTAATCCTGCAGTCTACATCTACAGTTGTGCTTGAAAGTTTGTGAACCCTTTAGAATTTTCTATATTTCTGCAGAAATATGACAAAAAACATCATCAGATTTTCACTCAAGTCCTAAAAGTAGATAAAGAGAAACCATTTAAACAAATGAGACAAAAATATTATAGCTGGTCATTTATTTATTGAGAAAAATGATCGAATATTACATATTTGTGAGTGGCAAAATTATGTGAACCTCTAGGATTAGCAGTTAAGTTTGAAGGTGAAATTCAAGTCAGGTGTTTTCAATCAATAGGATGACAATCAGGTGTGAGTGGGCACCCTGTGTTATTTAAATAACAGGGATCTATCAAAGTCTGCTCTTCACGACACATGTTTGTGGAAGTGTATGATGGCACGAACAAAGGAGATTTCTGAGGACCTCAGAAAAAGAGTTGTTGATGCTCATCAGGCTGGAAAACGTTACAAAACCATCTCTAAAGAGTTTGGACTCCACCAATCCGCAGTCAGACAGATTGTGTACAAATGGAGGAAATTCAAGACCATTGTTACCCTCCCCAGGAGTGGTTGACCAACAAAGATCACTCCACGAGCAAGGCATATAATAGTCGACGAGGTCACAAAGGACCCCAGGGTAACTTCTAAGCAACTGAAGGCCTCTCTCACATTGACTAACGTTCATGTTCATGAGTCCACCATCAGGAGAACACTGAACAACAATGGTGTGCACGGCAGGGTTGCAAGGAGAAAGCCACTGCTCTCCAAAAAAAACATTGCTGCTCGTCTGCAGTTTGCTAAAGATCACGTGGACAAACCAGAAGGCTATTGGAAGAATGTTTTGTGGACGGATGAGACCAAAATAGAACTCTTTGGTTTAAATGAAAAGCGTTATGTTTGGAGAAAGGAAAACACTGCATTCCAGCATAAGAACCTTATCCCATCTGTGAAACATGGTGGTGGTAGTATCATGGTTTGGACCTGTTTTGCTGCATCTGGGCCAGGACGGCTTGCCTTCATTGATGGAACAATGAATTCTGAATTATATCAGAGAAGTCTAAAGGAAAATGTCAGGACATCTGTCCATGAACTGAATCTCAAGAGAAGGTGGGTCATGCAGCAAGACAACGACCCTAAGCACACAAGTCGTTCTACCAAAGAATGGTTAAAGAAGAATAAAGTTAATGTTTTGGAATGGCCAAGTCAAAGTTCTAACCTTAATCCAATCGAAATGTTGTGGAAGGACCTGAAGCAAGAAGTGCATGTGAGGAAGGAACGGAGGAATGGGCTAAAATTCCTCGAAGCCGGTGTGCAGGAATGATCAAAAGTTACCGGAAACGTTTAGTTTAGTTTAGTTTGCTGCAAAGGGGGTCACACCAGATACTAAAAGCAAAGGTACACATACTTTTGCCACTTACAAATATGTAATATTCGATCTTTTTCCTCAATAAATAAATGACCAAGTATAATATTTTTGTCTCATTTGTTTAACTGGTTTCTCTTTATCTACTTTTAGGACTCGAGTGAAAGTCTGATGATGTTTTAGATCATATTTATGCAGAAATATAGAAAATTCTAAAGGGTTCACAAACTTTCAAGCACAACTGTAGCTGTTCAGAAATATTAAGCCTGCAAAAAAAGTTTGTTTAGATGACTATGGCACTTTCATGCCAGTTGCATTTTTCAGAAAGATGTTTTAGGTCTCGTACCCCCTGTCTTTGACCACAATGCTGTTGTACAGACACTTTGAAACAGCAAACAGGGAAAGTAAAAAAGGCATTACTTACACCACACCCAGTTAGACAACTCTTTGTTATAACAAGAATGAGGAATAATTAATTGTGTCAGATCAGTCAAGTCCAAGCTCTTTTATCTTCTTTTTTTCTTCATGTGGATGATTTATGAAGGGGGGGTTTCATTAAAGAAGTAACCCTTTTTTTAATTTTTTTATTTAATTGTGAAGGTCTGCTTGAAGTTGCCATCCAAGCTGTGCTCACTCATTTGTAGTAACATTAAAGATGGGTGTGAACTATGAACCATTAATAATAATAATTACATTTTATTTATATAGAGCCTTTCCCATGCGCAAGACAATGGCAACATGGACAATGTGTCAACTATTGCCTAATCACATTAGATTACAAAAAAACTAAAACAATACAAATTCGCTGACAATAAATGTGGGAGTGTCCTGGACGCAGAGAGCTTTGTCCCTGGAAAAATCTGAAAGTAACTAATTAAAAGGACAGCCTCAGGTCACCTGCTTGCCAAAAGATCAAACACTTAGATAGACTCATTTGGCTGGTGTTCTTCACTCCAGAAATATAGGTATTCACACAGAATTGTTTTTTTTAACACAAATTCATTTTAATGGTTTTAATGGCTGTTGACATGCGCCGACTACCAGGTATAATTTCAGGATTATTTCACATTACCTAATTAAGTAGAGTTTTAAAAATATTTAGACACCCCAGCACCCCACATTACAATTACAAACTGCCACTGTACATAGAAGTTGTTCTGGGGATAAAAAGAGGGGGAAATTTTTACAAAGGAAAGGCTTGTTGTTGAACTCAAATTTCACCTCTGCCATATGAGCGATTAAAACCATTTCAATGAAATACTATTAAAAAAAACACACACACAAAAAAAAAATACCTGTCATGACCACCCCATCACTCCTTTAAATTGGGGAGGGATCTAATTTTAATATCCAGTGTCATTATCCTATAAAACTCAATTTTCCCTTATATTACATGCACAGTTGTTTATGGGAGATAAAAACTGATCAAATGTATTTTAAAAACTTGTAGGAAGCAGTCTGTGGCATTCCTTCTCTGCCGTGGTCCCTTGCAAAATGCACAGCAGGTAGCTAAAATTGTGTGAAGTTTCTTTTCCTTAATAAGCCTAGCAGGCAAACTTCTGTAGTAGTTTCACATCTACATTCTTTCCTCTGCATGTCCATGAGTCCTGTGCAGACTGGGCAAGATCAGGGGTGGGGGGAAAACATGGTCATTGATTACAACCACAAGAAGGTACACAAATGAATATGAATAATGTTGCATCCGTGCCACAATGTTTTCCAAAATGTACTACAAGGTCATAAAATGAATAATTCCAAATATCATATATACCTATGTTATTTTGTCAGTGTGGCTTTGACGTCAGGAGCCTTAAGGCACATACTAATTCAGCGTAAGCAGGAATACTCAATAAAATTAATTAAAACAAAATCAAGTGTCAATGAGATACGAATAAGGCAGATTTGCCAGCGTTTGTGTGTCAGCTTTTATTCATCCAGATCAGAGAATTTCCAGTTGGATTGTCTCAAAACACCACTCACATCTATAGTTATTCCCAGTTGCAGATAAAAAGTTAACAGCGTGAGATCTCTGGGGGTGAAGTAGCATGTATCGTGATCGTGACTGACAGAATAAAAGTGAAAAAAAGGTAACTTTTACAAGTACTATACATTTAATACAGTGTCTGTTACAGACGCAAATCAAATGTATGTGTTTAATGTATAATATTAACAATAAGAGCAACTAACTACTCAAAATAGTAAATATACGAGGCAGTCAGGATCAAACGGGGGACTCTTGATTATAAGTCAGCAATTCCTACCGCTGCACCATGGAAGCTATTATATCATCCTTAAACCTTTTGTGAAAGGGTTTATTTGATCTTTGCATTTCAGGCTTTACACATAATATAGTTTGTCTACATTTTGTCATTTATTACTAAAACATGAAAAATGTTTAGTTTTAACAATGTATTTTTTGGTTAAGTTAAATTAACTTTTTTTTTTTTAAAGACTACATGCACTTTAGTTTGTATTGTTTAATGTATTTCTTTTTTTATTGTGATGATCACACTAATATAAAAATATCTGATTATTTTCAAATTCATGTTTCACTGGTTATTTTAATTTGATTATTATTAATTTTAATCGTGTTAATGCAGAGACATCAGGGTGACATTCACAGGTTGACAGACATGAGCAGATGAGGTGAGACATGCACTGGAGCCCAGAACAGGATGTGCAACCACAGGTCACAGGCATCAAAATAGTCAGGCATGAAATAATCGTGACTAATTGGCTAATCGAAAAATAAATTGAACGATTAGTCAACTACCAAAATAATCATTAGTTGCAGCCCTAATTAAAAGACTATAACAAAACAGAATCAATAAAATGCTTAACATACAGTATGTGTTGCCATTTGTCTAAAGGCTCATTCATTGACTTATAAAAATGTGCATCAGGGGATAAGTCAGTATATCATTTGACAAAAAATGTTAGTATTTCATATTCTCATATATATTTGTTTGACAGAAAGGTAGGTAGATAGACAGCATCCACTTTACTCCCAAAGGTAACTTTTGCTTTTTTACATAAGCTCAATGAATACATAAATAAATATTGTTATAAAATGAAAAACAACCACCACCAATCAAACAACAACTTTAGCTTTCTAGTGTTCATTTTGTAAACAGCAGTTAGGCACACACAACTCTGAAGCAAAGGTTCAGCTGGATAGGACAAAAGGGCACTGAAGACTTCAAAGTGATTTAAAAGATTTTCTACACATTTTTAAACAACATTTTGAAGAATTTTAGCTGTCTTTTGCTAATTTTGTAAGCAGCAGTTAGGGGCATACATTTACATGGCTCTGCTTCAGTTGAGAAAACAAGTGTCCCCTCCAGTGGACAAATGGGCACAGTGGAGAAGAAAGTGAAATTGAACACTTCCTAGAGTCTTTTTAAATAGGTTTAGCAAAAATTGTAGCTGTCCAGTGATTATTTTGAACACACAAGAGCTTTTCAATGACAAAGGCTTAGCTGTGGAAATGATCCACTCCAGTGGATGGGATAGACAGGCACAGAATTTCTATAGAGGTCTTCCAAAATACATTTTGAACAATTTTAGCTATATAGTGTTAATTATTTTAAATTAGTTTTACCAGCAGCTTACAGGGGCAAGCTTTTCTACAGTAAATGCTCAGCTCTGGAAATGATTATCCCCTCTTGTCAACAGGAGGATGGCTACAGTAGATGCTAAAGTGCAATAGAAGCACTGATAGGCTTATTAAAGACACTGTGAAACATTTTAACTACACAGTGTTCATTTTGCAAGTTGATACAACAGTTAAAGATTACCATTGAATGCTTTGTACAAGTTTTTTTTTTTTTTTTTAACATATAATTGATACATTTTAATTTGCCATAGATTACCTATGAATGTAATATGCAGGTTTATTAGTTTTATAGGATGAAAACACCTAGATAGATAGATAGATAGATAGATAGATAGATAGATAGATAGATAGATAGATAGATAGATACTTTATTAATCCCAAGGGGAAATTCACCTACTGTGAAAATGAGATCCTTCCCCAAGTTTAAGGGGGTGGTCATGACAGGCAAGGGGTTTTTTTTTTTGGATAGAACTTAAATTATTTCATTCACATGGTTTTAATCACTCATATGACAGTGGTGAAATCTGAGTTCCACAACAAAGCCTTCCTTTTGGAATTTTTTTCTTTTAAATTTCCTCTCTTTCCCCATACCTGAGTAAATATTTATCAGCAAGTCAAGTATGTTAGGTAATGAATTATTAATTATAATTTTTTTTCTAAATCTTTTTTCCCATGTGTCTTTGTTAATGAGCCCCTATTGAAGAATGTATTGGTAACAGAACATATTGTGCATATCCCAAACAACTGAAGTAATGTGATGAGCAAAGTTCAGAGGCCGTAAATAATGCAAACAACGAGGCAGCCGACTGGCTTATGGGGGAAAAAAATGTAAAAGAAATAAAGTTTCATTTACCCGTTTTAGCGCCCCTATACAGATTAACACGGCAGCTGTACAAAGTTTTAGCGGCAGTTTGGGCGCCGGGATGTTCAAATGGCTGCCTGGAGGCCTACAGGTGGTCCGAGAGCGAGCAGGTTGGCTCAAACTTGCCAACGCACGTGTCTAAGGCCGTTTTTCAGGCGCGCTCTCGGTTTCTGACGGCCCAGTATGGAGGCGCGCTTCCGTAATCGCTGGAGGAGAAAGGGCGAAAGTGGTATATTTAAAATCAGAGGAACAAGTCTGAAGGATTAAAAGCTCCGTTTTAAAGTAGCCGGGAAAAGGTGAATTAACACGTGTGGCAAAGTATAGAGCTGAAAGCGTAATAAACTAAAATACTGTACTACTTAATTGAGGCTGAACGGGGTTCCCGCAAGTCACCAAGACAGACGGGTGCGCGCGCGCGAGAGAGAGAGCCGGACCATTTAATAGGGTGGACAGTACCTGAGCAGGTGTTGACATGTCTTATTATTAGAAGGCGGATTGGATGGTCAAAAGGGCTTGCGATATAAAACCCATGTTCGAATGGTTGAGGTTGTCTTTTGTCCGGGTCTTCGGGCTTTGATGTAGATCTGCACCACTAATTTATTTTACCGAGTAGTGGAAATACGTACTGTTGTGTATGTATTAGGTGCTTAATTTATTCATTTTCATTATTTTTTAGCCTGTCCTTCGTGATCCGTTTTGTAGATGGATGAAGGTGGAAGAGTTTTCTGTTTTGTTCTTTTCTTCAGTTTTGATTTGGAAACCACTGTAAATAAACTGCTCAAAAAAATTAAAGGAACACTTTGAAAACACATCAGATCTCAATGGGAAAAAGAAATCCTCCTGGATATCTATACTGATATAGACTGGGTAATTTGTTAGGAACAAAAGGATGCCACATCGTTTGATGGAAATGAAAATGATCAACCTACAGAGCCCTGAATTCAAAGACGCCCCAAAAATCAGAGTGAAAAAATTATGTGGCAGGCTAGTCCATTTTGCCAAAATTTAATTGCAGCAACTCAAAATTGTACGCAGCACTTTGTATGACCCCTGTGTTCTTGTATACATGCCTGACAACATCGGTGCATGCTTCTAATGAGATGACAGATGGTGTTGTGGGGGATCTCCTCCCAGATCTCGACCAGGGCATTACTGAGCTCCTGGACAGTCTGAGGTGCAACCTGGTGGCATTGGATGGACCAAAACATAATGTCCCAGAGGTGTTCTATTGGATTTAGGTCAGGAAAGTGTGGTGGCCAGTCAATGGTATCAATTCCTTCATCCTCCAGGAACTGCCTGCATACTCTCACCACATGAGGCCAGGCACTGTCGTGCACCAGGAGCCACTGTACCAGCATAGGGTCTGACAATGGGTCCAAGGATTTCATCCTGATACCTAATGGCAGCCAAGGTGCCTTTGTCAAGCCTGTAGCGGTCTGTGTGACCCTCCATGGATATGCCTCCCCAGACAATCATTAACCCATCGCCAAACTGCTCATGCTGAATGATGTTACAGGCAGCATAATGTTCTCCATGGCTTCTCCAGACCCTTTCACTTCTGTCACGTGCTCAGGGTGAACCTGCTCCCATCTGTAAAAAGCACAGGGCACCAGTGGTGCATCTGCCAATTCTGGTATTCTATGGCGAATGCCAATCGAGCTGCATGCTGCTGGGCAGTGAGCTCAGGGCCCATTAGAGGACATGGGGCCCTTGGGTCACCCACACAAAGTCTTTCTGGTTGTTTGGTCAGAGACATTCACACCAGTGGCCTGCTGGAGGTCATTTTGTAGGGCTCTGGCAGTGCTCATCCTGTTCCTCCTTGCCCAAAGGAGCAGATACTGGTCCTGCTGATGGGTTATGGACCTTCTATGGCCCTCTCCAGCTCTCCTAGAGTAACTGCTTGTCTCCTAGAATCTCCTCCATGCCCTTGAGACTGTGCAGGGAGACTCAGCAAACCTTCTGGCAATGACACGTATTGATGTGCCATCCTGGAGAAGTTGAACTACCTGTGCAACCTCTGTAGGGTCCAGGTATCGCCTCATGCTACCAGTAGTGACACTGACTGTAGCCAAATGCAAAACTAGTGAAGAAACAGTCAGAAAAGATGAGGAGGGAAAAATGTCAGTGGCCTCCACCTGTTAAACCATTCCTGTTTTGGGGTCATCTCATTGTTGCCCATCTAGTGCATCTGTTGTTAATTTCATTAACACCACAGCAGCTGAAACTGATTAACAACCCCCTCTGCTACTTAACTGACCAGATTAATATCCCATAAGTTTCACTGACTTTATGCTATACTCTGATTAAAAAGTGTTCATTTAATTCTTTTGAGCAGTATATTATAGCATATGCACTGATTTTTCTTCTTTTTGGAAGTGTCTTTGCATCATACTTTGTAAATATTTTTTGCAAGATATTTTTGTAAAATAATATGGACAGTGCTGGAATAAAACAGATTCCCAGTTTTGAATATATATCTATTTAATCTGAGTCTGTCTTACTCCATCCCTTGGTTGCTCAGTCTTGTCTCCTGATACCAAGTTGGGAGTTGTACAACTGGGTCCATACTTAGGGTGTCGAGAGAGAGTGAGAGCAAGAGCTCAGACAACAATTTGATTTGTACATTATGGCTCCAAAAAGACAGTCTGTAGCTGTTACTCCAGACCGTTCCCAGCGAGTAGACACAGGTACAGTGCCAGTTGGCAAGGACACCACCAGTCCAGAGGATTTGTGTGCCCTAGAAGTGCTTCTGAGACAATTTCTGGCCAAGAGGCAAATGAGCAGCATATGGATCAGCGCATCTGGAGCTTGCGGCATAAGTTCACCCAGAGAGAAGTAAATAAATAGAGTGCAACAGCAGTCCTGATCCCCAACCCCTGGCATTCCTAAGGAGGGAAGCAGGCATTCACAGTCCATTTTCCTCATTTATTGCCATATTAGGAGACAGAAGATATTGAGTAGTTCCATTGCTGACTGCAAAGGGAAGGGAAGCATTTTTAGCCATGCCAGCAGAAGAATCATTACAGTATGACAGTTTAAAGGGTGCCATATTGGAAAAATTCACCATTAGCAAAGAGACATACCGGATTTGTTTCCGTTCTGTGGAATGGGGTGAAAACCAGTCTCCAAAAGAACGATTAGCACAACTTAGACCTTTGCTTCAAGTGGCTAGAACAAAAAAAGCACACTGTAAAACAAGTTATTGATTTTAGAACAACTTTTGAATTTTTTTCACAGTTGGCTTAGAATCTGAATAGAAGAACATCACCCCAAGACAGCAAGAGAGGCTGCAGAGCTGGCGGAGGTTTTCATGGCCGCACATCGCCATAGGGATCTGCAAAAGAAAGAATGAGTCAATGTGAAACCCAGGTCAACAGGTATGGCCAGTGGAATGTCTCTGGTCAATATGGGTCATGGTTCCAGCCGGGTAGACAATCTCCCTGAGCAAGGTAAAAATCGGGAAGCTGTTATATGTTACAAGTGTAATCAAAGAGGACATATAGCTAGATATTGTTCCACCAAGCCTAGAGAGGCCAAGCTTTGTTTTGTCCCTTTTCCCTAACCTGGGAAGAAGACTGTCTGTAGTAACAGGGATAGGGTGATTAGGGTGACAATTGCAGGGAAGCAGTAGAAGGACCTCCTTGACACAGGGAGCACTCAGTCCGTGGTGCACAGGGATTGTCTGAATACTTTAGATGCTGAATCAGGGCAGGACGTAGTACTGAGATGTGTATATGGTGATGAGGTCATCTATCCCACAGTCAGGATTAACCTGGAGATTTAAGGCCAGGGATAAGGCAGGGCAATATGGCAATATTTATCACAATATATATTTGAACATTTGCGATAACGATATAACTGACAATATGATTGACGCGAGACAAAATACTTTACAACTCCACACAACTTTATTAGTGCAAAAAAACCCTTCAATTTATTTTCACTTAAACAAGCAGCAGTTTTTATGTGCATTAAAGCTATATAAAAATTTAACAGTGCAAATGCAAATTCCTTGCTGACAGTTTAATCAAAAGGCATTTCCAGTGGAAATGGGCTGACCTATCCTGAGCATAACCATGTATAATATCCACAAAACTTAGAGTTGCTTTGCAACATAAAACATAACATAAAATTAAAGCCTATAGTGTCCATAGTCTCACTCAGTGTGTTGGTTATAGTCTCCGCTATGCAGTCAATCATATTGCGGGTTGATACAAAACTAACTCTGACCTCTTTAGTGACCTGGCAAACATATTTAATGTAAATAATTAATTGTTATACATCTGAGATATCTGTGGTTTTCTTCACACAGAATACTGAAAAACTTTTCTTTTTGTATATTTTTCAGTATGTTAGATTTTATTTCTGATGCTAAGACATCCAGCAGCTCTTGCATTATTCTTTCAGAGGCCCAATGTGCATTTTTAGCAACATTAAGACTTTTGAGTGGTAAAGGGAGAGCCTGTTGGACATTCAGTTCACACTTGCACTACGGCAGGTACGCATTCTCGACATTTCCACTTTATTCTCATTTCTACATTATTCTCACCGTTTATCTCGAGATTAAATTTGACATGTTGATTTTATTCTCGTAGTTTGTCATTAAAGTAGAACATCATAAACTAAACTTCATCTTAAAATGAATGTTTAATTTACTAGATTTTCTCAAACCCCCGTCATAATTTATGTAGCAACATGTCGACTTTATTCTCGTCATAAGCGTCAAGATTAAAGTGGAAATGTCGAGAATAAAGTCAACATCTCAACTTTATTCTCGACATAGTTTTTTTTCTTCACTTTGTCCGTATTTTTTTTTTCCTTCACCGTGGCCCTAATACGCTTCCGTACAAATCCCTCAGCAATTCAGTGACAAAACTTTTGCTCAGGACACAGTGTGTGCTGCAAGGGTTTCTGCACACTTTTTGCCATATGGACACAGGTCCAAATATGAGCAAATACAAGAACGGCAGATGGGGTCACTTTAAACAGGAACCACAGTGAGTGCTACAAGGAGTTTTGCACACAGATTACACCTAATGCTTAAACAACTGCATGTGTATATATTGGTTTGCTATGTACTTTACAAGAAAAGAGTTGATGTACGCTCAGCCGCACTATACAGACTGCGCTGACGCTGAGAACAGAGATATGACTTCCTGACGCCTTTTTTCTGATATCTGACAGGCTGGTTTCACTAGACTTTTTTATTTTATCAAACCTCCTCTTGCCTGCCCACCTCCACATCCTCTTTGCTTGTAAACTGCCGCTTCGCTCCCACTGTTAGCATGTACAGCCTCCTCTCGCCCGCCCTCCTCTCCTTACTCCTTGCAACTGTATTAAGCTGCTACACCCCCGCTATTACCATGTACAGCCCGCTTTCGAAACCCCACCTCCCTATAGTCTTTGCTTGTGAAATCTGCTCTGCCTCGACACCCGCTATTAAATTTAGCAGTATTTGTCCTCCCTCCCTCTCGTCCCTTGCCATCTCTGCAGATCATTAGATCTGCCTGTGCCTGCAGATCTGCGCCTGTTATCTCACAATGTCATGCGAGATGACAGCCGGGCGCTGAACTAAATTAGCGGGGCGGATCGCCCGGCTAAAAGACGCTAGGGAGAACACTGCGTTATAATTAACTTGCCTATTGCAATGTGCAGGCGATGTCCGAAGCATGAAAGTCTGGTCCAGTTGTTGAGTGCGTTGTCGGTCGTCACACACGCTTGTTTTTCCTCCTGAAGATTCCACGAGCTGAGGAACTCTTTTAAGCCTTTGGCTATATTTTCCCCTGTATGGTCCTCGGGGGAAAAAACTTGTTTCAAGGCACTTGTTTTGTAGCTTCCAGTCTTTGTCCGCGTAGTGTATTGTGAGGTTCATGTAGGGGTCTGATGTTCGGCTTGACTACATGTTCGTGGTGGACGCAAAAAACTCCACCGAAGATAATGCATTTGACACCTCAGTACGGACCTCTTCATATAAAGCAGGCAAGGCGACTTTAGAGAAGTATTTCTTGATGGACAGCTTGTAGCGTGGATCGAACCTTTTAAGCATCTTTGTGAAACCTTCTCTTTCCACACTCTGAATGGGAATCATATCCCTGGCTAAACAATGCATCACTACATTAGTTAGTCCCCCCCCAGCATTTGTACTTTTGTCATAAGGCGTGCAGCTATTTAAAGTTATGCAGATTGTTTGTTGAGTCAGCTTCTTTGGTCTCACCACCACGCTAGTTGAAGCGGACGCCTCTTCACGTGCTTTAACGGCTTTGTTGTACTCCTAAAAGTGTGTCTGCTTCAAATGATGAAATAGGCTTGTAGTGTTTCCTCCCTTTGCCACGACGGCCCGCTTGCATGTTCTACAAAAAATAGGGGGCCCCTTGTCGGTCCTAAGAGAAGCATTGGAAGGAGACAACAATACAAATGAGGCAAAGAACGGGCTGACATAGGTTTTAAAGATGCAGGAAATGTTGGAGCACCTTACATAAATGTTTCAGGAGAACATGCAGAAATCACAGGCCAAGCAGAAGACCTGGTATGATAAGACAGCTAGAAAATGCACCTTGAATGCAGAACAAAGGCACTGTTATTACCTACCTTAGAAAGCAGCCTATTGGCCAAGAGGCAAGGCCCGTACACTGATGGTACAGAAGAGTCCTGTCACTTATGAGATCCATATGCCCGATCACCCTATGAAATGTAAAAACACCTTCCATAGTAATATGTTAAAGGAATGGCATAAACAAACCCTGCTTTGCAGTTTTTTGTCCACAGTGTCTTGGAGGAGGAAGAAACGGAGGAGCAGTACTTGCCAATGGGAAGGAGGACTAACATTTTGCCTTCTCTAGAGCGCCTGACAGAGGAGCAAAAGACAGATTCAAAACCTGATCCCCAAAGGACTTTTTTGAATCAGTCCCGGGTAAGACAAGTATTGTTCACCATGACCTTAGACTTGCCTCTCCAGGTCCCGTGAGGTCGGTGTGCTATAGAATCCCAGCGCGTTTCCAGGAACTGTTCAAGGAGGAGCTGCAACAGTTAGGTATTGTAGAACCGCCCATTAGCGAATGGCGTAGCCCAGTAGTCCTTGTCCCAAAAAAGAATGGTCAAATGAGGTTCTGTGTGGACTACAATAAGTTAAATGCTATTTCAGCCTTTTTCTACCCTTGACATAGGGTAAGTATCAAACTGGTGGAGAAACTGGGTCCAGCAAAACATCAGACCACAACTGACCTTTGTAAAGGGTACTGGCAGGTCCCATTGACTCCAGAGTCCAAGCGCATGCATACATGCACAAGAGCAGGACCATTTAAATAGGGTGGACTGTACCTGAGCAGGTGTTGTTGAATGATGAACGTTCCAATGTTTCTGATTATTGGAAGTCCGTGGGAAATGTAAAGGCAGATTGGGTGGTCAAAAGGGCTCGTGATATAAAACCAGGGTTCGAACGCCAGTGGTGGTCTTTTGTCCAGGTCTTCAGGCTTTGATATAGATCTGTACTACTGATTTCACCGAGTAGTGGAAATACTGTGTGTGTGTGTGTGTGAGAGTGACACACACACGCACACACACACACACATACGTTACGTACAAGATAAGGACTGTAGGTTTGTTCTTAAGTTGAATTTGTATGTAAGTTGGAACAGGTACATTATTTTAATAAATGCAATTTGGACAAATGTTTGTCTCAACATATTATTTATTTTTACCTTTCTGTGCATGCACAGTAAATGCTTAAACATTTTCACATACACTACAGCCTTAAACAATGTTGGTAGAACTT